>NC_053022.1:501485278-501585914 GCF_003073215.2 Triticum urartu | reverse complement strand
AGATGTTCCATGGACTTTCAGGACTTTTGGAGTTGCGCAGAATAGGTCTCTAATATTTGCTCCTTTTCCAGCCCAGAATTCCAGCTGCCGGCATTCTCCCTCTTCATGTAAACCTTGTAAAATAAGAGAGAATAGCCATAAGTATTGTGATATAAAGTGAAATAACAGCCCATAAGGCAATAAATATCGATATAAAAGCATGATGCAAAATGGACGTATCAACTCCACCAAGCTTAGACCTCGCTTGTCCTCAAGCGAAAAGCCGATAACAATAAATATGTCCTCATGTTTAGAGGTATAGGCGTCGATAAAAATAAAATACGGACATGAAGGCATCATGATTATTCTCATAACAGCAACATGTATAGATTTTGTTATATGATTACTTATGTTCAAGTGATGATCTATTCACAATGCAAAAGTATAAATCATAAACCTTATTGGGCTCCGACAAACTATAATCTCAGTCATTGAAGCAATTGCAATTTATCATAACATCGGAAAGAATCTATGTCAGAGCTAAAAAGCAAGTCCACATACTCAACTATCATTTAGTCCTCCAAAATTGCTAACACTCACGCAATACTTGTGGTTACGGAGTTTTAATCGGACACAGAGAAAGATAGGGGCTTATAGTTTTGCCCCACAACCTTTTACCTCAAGGGTAATGTCAACAATAATGGTTCATGCTCCCCTACATCCAATTAGATATATATATATATATATCATGTTCTTTCCAACATGCTGAGCTTGGCAAAGGATAAAATGAAAAATAAAAGGTGAAGATCACCATGACTCTTGCATAAGGTAGAAGATAATAATAAAGGATAGGCCCTTCGCAGAGGGAAGCAGAGGTTGCCATGCTTTTTATGGTTGGATGCATAAAATCTCAATGCGAAAGAACGTCACTTTATATTGCCCCTTGTGATATGAACCTTTATTATGCAGTCCGTCGCTTTTATTACTTCCATATCACAAGATCGTATAAAGCTTATTTCTCCCACACCAATCAATCATACATATTTAGAGCAATTGTCCCTCTTCATGTAAATCTTTTAAAATAAGAGAGAATAGCCATAAGTATTGTGACATAAAGTGAAATAACATCCCATAATGCAATAAATATCGATATAAAAGCATGATGCAAAATGGACGTATCATCACTCTTGCGCCCGAGCGCCCCTTGCTCTCTGCCCCTGCTCCATGGTCGCCGCCGGCCCCGATGCATTGAAGAGCAGAAGGAGAGGAGAAGGAGAGGAGAGGAGAAGGAGTGAAGCAGCAGCAACACGCTTTCCAATTTTCTGAAATTTCTAATTTTTTTTACAGATATGAACAATGCATATAGAGGGTGTTTGATGAAATGCTAGATGACTTTGGGCATTTTGAAAATTTTGAAATATGGTTCAGAATGTTTTTGGTGAAATGGGGTGTGGGTACTATCATGAAGTTGGAGTAATTTTTCTAGTTGTAAAAGAGTTAGGAAAATTTAGAATATGCTAAATATGTCAAAAATGTTTTTTGTTCATAGAAAGTTTTTTGTTCATATATAGAAAGTTTTTATATATGACTATGGATATATGAGCAATGATGATCCATGAATGTATGCATTGATATATGTGAGAAATGATGTTCATAGAATATTTACCAAGTATATATGTATTTTTGTTCATAGCATTTTCTTCCATTTATATATGTATGTGGCTATAGATGGATATATATGAGGAATGATGATCCATGGAAAAGTTTTATATATGCAAAAGTTACATTTTTAGAAAAGTTTTATATATCTAGCTAGGAAAGGAAGAAGAAGAAAAAGAAGGCGAGGAAAAAGGAAAATAAGAAGAGGAAGAATGGAGAAGAAGAGCAGAGGAAGAAGAGGAGAAATAAATAAGAAGAGGAAAAAATAAGAAAAAGAAGAGGAGAAGAAGAAAGTTATAGAGGAGAAGAAGAAGAAAGTTATAGAGGAGAAGAAGAAAGTTATAGAGGAGAAGAAGAAAAAATAGATTTTCTATTTTTTTTCTTCTCCTCTATTCCTTTCTTCTTCTCCTCTTTTTTTCTTCTTTTTTTCTTAGATCTTCTCCTCCATTCCTTTCTTCTACTCCTCTTTTTATTTCTTCTTCGTCTTCTTATTTTTTATCGGGTATGTCATTGTCGATATACCCCCTCCCGATAACTTCGTTTAGTTTTAGGATTATCTTAGTTTATGTTTAGTTCAGGAAGAAGGAAAAGAAAAAGGAGAAGAAGAGGAGAGGAAGAAGACGAGAAATAAATAAGAAGAGGAAAAAAGGAAAAAAAAAAGAGGAGAAGAAGAAAGGAATAGAGGAGAAGAAGAAAAAATAGAAATTTCCCTCTCGCTCGACCAAAACTCTCGAGGACACCCAGACCCTAGAAGAAAACGATGTCGGTCTCCTACCCCCTCCTGCCGCGCCCCTACCCGATCGACAAACTCTCTTGAGGCCACCCAAATTTACCAAGTTAAAAGAGCATTGTCGTCGAGGCCACCTCGAACCCTTAAAGCGTTGTTGAGGCCACCCCAAACCCTTGAAGCGTTGCCGAGGCCACCCCAAACCCTAGAGAAGCATCGAGGCCAGGCCACTAATATGATTCCTTATTGTGCTTAGCTAGCTAGTTCAACGTTTGCCACTAATATATCCATCTGTCATGTTCGAATAATAATTGCCATGTTGTAAATATTTGCAGAAACTATGGATCCGACCCCCGAGATGAAGCAAAAGAAGCGGTGTTGGGGGAGATAATCGCACACGTAATTGATGCCGTCTTGTCGTTTCTCAACGACACATGCACCGATGGTCTGTAAAGACAGGATGAAGAAACAGGCTACGACGATGATCAAACAATGGAGGAGGAAGGACACTGTGATGACGGTTCTGGTGACCGAATGGAGGGGGAAGGACATCGTAATGACGGCTCCGGTGACCGAATGGAGGGGGAAGGACACCGTGATGATGGCTCCGATGACCGAATGGAGGGGGAAGGACACCGTGATGACGGCTCCGGGGACCGAATGGAGTCCGACTAGGTATATATATTAATTAATTAAGCATCTATTGACTATAGCTAATTGATGCATTAATTGTTTTTGGTATGTACACATATTAACTCTCTTCTTTTTCTTCTTTTCTAGCCCTTCGGATCGAGAAACACTACGGTAACGAGACGAGGCCCGAAGAGAAAGTTGCGCGCAGATGAAAGGTACACGATCATCGAAATTGATCGCGCTAGCCAACCGATTGAACCCCTCCGGACCAAGCAAAAATTTAATGCTCAATGCGGGGTTCTAGTTAGGGACATGATCCCGATCAGCATCGAGCAATGGTTGAAGCCTAAGGACAAAGACTCCCAGGTGTCTTATGTCAGCGATAGGCAGAAAGCTGATCTTTGGACCGCGCTGCAGGAAAATTTCACCTTCCCGCCAGAGGAGGATCCGAAGAATCCAGTTAAAAAGCCGATTTGAGAAGATCAAAGATCAGGGGCCCGCATTTGTCACCAAAAAGAAATCTGAGAGAGCAGCGAAGATGTCAGCGAAAAACAAGAAAAATGCTGCAAAGAAGAATCATCACCATCACACGGGGTCATGTGGCTACCTGAAAGCCCGGCCGTTGTGGGACAAGGCTGAGAATGACCTCATTGATAAAGGGATCGAACCAGAGACCGACGCTGGCCAGACCGTTGCAGGACTTGGTTCTTCGGGGTTGGAGGGAAATTGGACCCTGTAACAGGGAAGTGCGTTTGGACCAACGAGTAGTTGAACACACCCATCGAGAAGCTTCAGGAGTATATCAAAAAGGCTAAGCAAGGGACGTTCGTTCCGGACAGAGAGAACGACGAGCTCACAGAGGCCCTCGGGAATCCTAAGCACCCCGGACGGACACAAGGCACGCCAGGCTCCCTTTCGTGGAAGGCTGGATTTCCCAACGCAGGCAGTTACAAACGCCGGGAGAGGAAGAAGAAAAAGGAGTTGACCCAACTACAGGCGCTGCACGCAAGGGTACAAGCGCTAGAGGAACGAGACGCAGTTCGCAGCACGCGACCTGCCAAAGCTACACCCGAAGCTACCCCGCCATCTCAGCGGAGAAGCAGCTCAGCTTCCACGGGGCTGCTTCAGGAGCCTGTCTTCACGGCTCCTGCTAGCTACCCCGTGGACTTAGTCACGGAGTCTCAAAATTGCCACCTTATGACGCAATGGATGAAAATGAAAGTCAAGGCAGCTGTTGGCTCTGTTGCACGTCCTGAACCTGGCGCGACTTTTCATTGCCGGCCGATTCCAGAAGGATATGCTAGGGTGATGGTGGACGAAATAACGGAGGGATTTGAGGAGCTCGAGCTTGACCACCCTACCGGTGAAGGGGAGATTCGGCTGGGTTCTGCTCTGAAAACTCCATGCCTATGGCGGAACTAGCTCATCAACCTTCCGAACTGGACGCCTCCGCCTCCTCCTCCTCCTCCTCCAGCGAGTCAATGCACTCCACCTCCTCCTCCGCCTCCTCCTCTGGCGAGTGATCAGGGCACTCAGCCTCCTTCTCCGGCGCGTGACGGCACTCCGCCTCCTTCACCGCCTGCGCCGGCGCGCCCGAGCAGCCAGCCTACTCCTTCTCCGTCTCGTCAGCAAGGGCGGAAGAGACCCGTCGATGCTCCAGCTGCTCCGGCGCGTCATAGTCCTCCTCCTCATAAGCAAGGAAAGAAGACAGCCGCAGCCGCTCCGCCTGCTCCAGTGTCTAGCAGTACATCCAGAGGCGGGAGGCAATACAGATTCGGTCCTTCTCTGAAGACTCCAGAGAAGTTACTATACGAGATGACCCCGGAGGAAAATGAGAAGATCGTGCGAGATGAAGTGAGGAACTTCTTTGAAGGAGTGAAAGCAAAGAAACGTCCACCTCCGTAGGAGAAGGTCGGTGAAAGCGAAGCGCACTCTGGAAGCCCTGAAGAAACCACCAAAGTCTCTACTGAAAGGCAACTATGAGCGCATTATTGAAAGGTCATTTATCGAAGCGGAGCGGTCGGGAAGTACTGCCAGTGATCAAAGGTTAGCGGAACGACGAGCTGGGAAAAAAATTGCCCAGCTAGGCGAACAAGCGAACCAATCGTCCCCCCCACTCAAGGTGTCTAGCGATATCGTCGCTAACGATTCGAGGATGGTGCCCAGTTATAATAATCTTGATGATTACCTGCCCGACAATGTACATTATGAATTCTTGGAGGTGGAAGAACACAGATACGAGTACGGGAAGCCTCTCGTCAAAGATGAAAGGTCTCTAACAATGATGATTCAAAGATTCCATGATTGGTACATGAAAACCTGCAGAGAGTCTGGGGGGAGGAATACTTTGACACTGAGAGTTAAAGAGGAGCATGACCTCGTTGGAACTGATCTATTGAATGTTCCATTTGAGGAGTTCTTCCAGTTTTTCAATCAGAGGGCCCTCGATAAATTAACGGTCACTTGCTACTGTCTATAAGTACTACTTCTATCATTAAGTCTCTATATATAGGTCAGCTCTTTCATTGCATGTATTTATAATTATCCTCACTATGTTATGCTGATTGAAGATCGCCGAATTGAAGAAAAGACAAATCAGTGATATTGGGTTCATTAACCCAAATATCATAGATGCATATTCGGTTGAATTTAAGAAAAAAGATACCAAGGCCAACTTGCTACGATCGTTGGTATTAAATCAAAACAAAGCTATAATACTCTTTCCTTACAACTTCAAGTGAGTGTTACTTTCTTGTGCATATTTGGTTTCCCTTATTAGTCGAGGTTATAGTAATGTAACTGATGAGTTATGCATGTGTGCGTAGGTTCCACTATATTCTCCTAGAGATTAAGCTCGGCTAGGGACTAGTAACCATCTTAGACTCGAGACGAAAAGATCCCAAGGAGTATGCGGACATGACTGAAATTCTCGAGGAGTAAGTTAAATCGATCATTATCGCAGCATATCGGCAACTTTGTTCACTTCCTGATATCAAGTAATTGTTTTCTTTGTCTGGCAGGGTTTGGAAAAAATTCACCTCAAAAGCTCCGGGACTGCCGAAGAAACTGGAATTTAAACACCTGAAAGTAAGTACCACTAGCATGTTCTGTGCATCTCCTAGTGATTCAAGTGCTAGTTTCATCAATACCATTTAGCACGCTTGCTTATCAGTTTGATTAACCTCTATTTCTTGTAAAGTGGTTGTGGCTGGAAGCCGGGAATAATTACTGTGGATACTACATTTGCGAGTCCATCCGCCACACGACCTGTGAGCGGGGCTGCACTAAAAAACAATATGAAGTGTGTAAGCAATAATATTCAGAATTTAACTTTATTTACCATCTTTTGTGTTGAGTTTCATTCATTCATACATATGTATTGACCCCCTTCTTTAAATTAGATGTTTCGGATGCGGGATGAACTCCTAGCACCAGATCGCATGCGAGGAATTCAAGAGGAATTGGCGGCATTCTTTCTTGACCACGTGATCGATAAAGACAAAGAATACTATGTGGACCCTGTGTTCATATATAATTAGGGGATTATATTGTAAAAGATCTTATATTGTATATATGTAGCCATTAGCGTCGGAAAGATATACGAAAACTTGTTGTTCGACCAATCTCTCGGAGAAGGAGAGGTCGATATCACTTCTCTCTGTATGCATATGTTCATGACGATCTTCCGTTTCCTTCATTTTTGCTTACTAGCTAGCGTGTCGAGTGCTCTCTATACGTATTGTACGTAGCATCGACCAAGCACGGAGATAAGAGAGGACACTTCTCTCTATTAATTAATTAGCTAACTAACACAATATATGAAACACCTTAATTAACCATACAAAACCCCAAAATCCCCCCCCTTCAGAAAAAAACAAAAACCCTAGCCCCTGAACAGCTGACGCGTGAATGCCTATTGGTCCCGGTTGGTGTCACCAACCGGGACCAAAGGGCCTCCTGCCTGGACTCGCCGCACCGGCCACGTGGAGGCCCATCTGTCCCGGTTCATGTAAGAACCGGGACTAAAGGCCAAGGGCATTAGTAACGACCTTTTAGTCCCGGTTCCCAAACCGGGACAAAAGGCCCTTACGAACCGGGACAAATGGGCATTTTTCTACTAGTGCAGTGATATGAAAAGTAGGTTTACTATCTCCTTTGAATCTTTCAAGACATATTTGATTCACATCTTATTGTGAAAATCAATGTTTTATATGCTGTCACAAAAGATTTGTCTTCATGCTGCCGGAAGCATCATGAACAATCCAGATTGAAACTGGGTTGGATGGAGTAGAACAAAGGACTACGAATGATGGTGCCTCACACTCTTCTCCTCCATGATATTTCTGCAGAAAAGGCAAAAAGGGAGGCGATCGGTCTCCCCTGCCTTTTGCCAGCAAGGTCACAAGTCCCCTCTCCTTCCCTTCATCATTCTAGCGGCAGGAGAAGAGGAAATGGTCCCTTCATCATCCCAATGTGGCGGTATCCTGGACCAACCACTAGTCCTTATGGTAGGTGTGTCTCACGTCGGTGTTAGGATGACAGAGGCGGTAGTGCGTAGAATAATATTTTCCCAATCCCGCCTTTATCTCAGTAGCGCTCTCGACGATGACACTGCAGGTTCTCTATGAGTCATCTTCCATCAGTCCATTCATACAACGGAACTTTGGGTTCCTAGATGTGGGGAGTTTTGTACTCTACCATCAAACTGCGCTGGATCGGTGTTTGCTCGAACGCTTTTAGGAAGCCTAGAGGAGGTGTATCGGAGCTGGTACATAGTGGTTGCAGTCCTCGATGACAACGACACCAGTGGTCTGAGGCGGATGGATGGAGCGGTGCAAGGTTAGCGGATCGAGAAGGAAATATAAAGATTCTCATTCGATGTAGTCGGACAGAGTAGCTGGCTCTGAGTGGAGCAGTCCAAGGGTAAATAGCTTGACATGCAACCTCGGAAGTGAAAAAAAATCAATAATCCCCGACTCATGAAACCAACTTGTTAGCTATCTAAATAAAATATGTCAATATGATTGGTAGATCTTATAGCAAATGTACTCATTTGTAGGAAAACTAGACATGTGATTGGTGAGGTGGCAAAAATCAACAACTCCCGACCAGGGCTGGCCCATAGGCTGGGGCAATGGGGCAACCGCCCTGGGCCCCTGGGAGGTAGGGGCCCCAGCCCAGGTAGTAGTACAGTTTATGTATTAGAATATGTTTATCTTTAGGTCCAGAAAAATAAGAGGAAAAAAAAGAAAGCCCAAGCCCACCACGTAGGCAGCACTCACGGACGGAAAGAAACCATCGCTAGTTCGCTCCGCTGTGGCAGCACTCCATCGATCTCGTCGAGCTCCAGTCTCTTTGCCTCCTCCCCCAAATTCTCCAATCCCAGAGAACAGCGCCACCGCTCCCATGCACTTCCAAATTCGAGGTGCCGCTCCCTTGCACCCATTAATGGAGACCGATGGTGCTATTCTCTTTCCCAATCATCTCTCTTTGCATCCTCAACCTTCCCCATCAAGTAGACATTTGAGACATCACTGCATCAGAGATGGTACGTCTCCCTCCAATTCTTTTCTTCCTAGTTCATACTCTTCTGTTGGCCTATAATTCAAAGCTTCTTTGGATCCAGGGATGAGAAGGGGGGATGGGGAATGAGTGTTTCAGCCTTGCAGATCTGGGAAGCTACATCGACAATTCGACATCAAGCCATATGCTCATATTCAGGTGCTTTTGTTCCCTGTATTGACTGTTTTTCTACAATTGTTTGGTGACATATCTTTTAAAAAATGGTTCCCAATGAGAAAAGGAAGTGAAAAAAACTTAAGAGATGAACTGGTAAACTCACCGAAAGCTTCAATTGACATTTTTATAGAAAAGGAAGTTAGAAACGGCAGTTCTTCGAATAACTTGAAGTGTTCAGAAGTATATTTGGCTTCTTACTTAGCTCAAAAGACTTTTATTGAATAATATTTAATTACACAAATGCTGTGCTAAATTTGTAGAAACGGTTTCTCAAAATTATGTTGAATCAGATGATCTCTTCTCGGAATTACGACTACGACAAATGACTATACCAGAATCTGATGTGCCATTGCGTGCTATGGAGATTTTCGAGTTTGTTAGAGACATAGACTCTTTTCCAAATATACTAATAGCTTATCGAATTCTATTTGCTGTAGCATTCACTGTAGCATCAGCTGAACGCAGTTTCTCAAAGTTCAAGTTATTGAGAAATTATTTGAGATTATCAATGTCACAGGAAAGATTGAATGGTCTTGCTACTTTATGCATTAGGAAAGCAAAGTAGGATGAAATAAATATTGATGCACAGATCTGATCATCGTATTCAGGAAGCTTTGGAGACGTTTTCTTCGGGTGAAGACATCGAGTAACGAACAGATTGAAGAAAATAGAATCTAATGTAAGCTCTCAGGCATTAACATTATATCTCATGATAACACAAACGCTTCCAATTGCTATCAGTTTGGACAAGGTTTTCATACTTAGACGAGCGAGGTGATTATCTCTTTATGCCCCTTAGAAGAGCGATCTTTTGTAGAACTATATTGTTTCCATGCTATTAGAATGTAGTTCTCTAGACCATGAATCTATGCTATGTACTGAATTGCTTTCGAAATAGAATGCATTCTGAATTTTTATTTGTCCATAAGGGCCCCATTTTGTTGTCTCGCCCCGGGGCCCTGAATATATATGCACCGGCCCTGTTCCCGACCCATAAATACAACTTCGAGTTACTCCTTTGCAACTACATAGTACCATTGAGCATAAGAGGTGAACACTCAAAATTGCACCGCAAAAATGTAAACTTGCCCATTTTTGGTTGTTTTCACTCGGTGGGTGGGTAGAGAAATGATGCTAGCTTCGTCTATGTGGACTATGATTAGACTATGATCACTGGTAGGCATGGGATGCACTAAGAATATGAGTCCAAGTTGAGAGTATGTACATGAGCTGATTCCACGAGTTTTTGTTGAGAGCGATGACCGCAACACTTTCTCTGCTACATGCATGGTGACTTCAATGTCTCCTGGTTCTCCATAATACCAACAACACACTTATGATCATTTCCAATCGGTCAATGTGGCGGCATCTATGCAAACTGTGTATTTTCCTATCATAAAAGGTAGCGACTCTCCCTATTCAATGAAACTAGATGATGCCCCGCGCGTTGCTGCGGGAATTTTGTAGCAATGTGGACATACCGTAGGATGATTCATAGTCACTAACAGTGTAGAGAATAGAAAAAGACATATCAAAGTGATTACACTATAGATAGTTACAATATATTAGGGATTTGGTATGGCACAGCTGCAAGTAGAAACTAACCAAAGAGAGTTTTCCTTGATTACAAACAAATGCAGCCACTTTACTGATAATTAATTCTAAATTGGGCAGCATAACTACTAATTTTAGGTAGAAGTCAGTGTATTTTGTAAGAAGCTACATGTGTGGTTCACGATGTAGCATGTGAGGTTGTCTCATAAGGAAATTCTAAAACAAATAATAGAGAACAATGCAACTTGTATATGTGAGCTGCATATGAAACATTCAGGAGTCCATAACATCAGGCCTCTATAATAAGAGAGAGGGATGTGAACAAAAAGTAGGTTCATGAATATGAACAGAAAATGTTTTTTTTCTATTTTGCTGCTGTCAAAAGATATAACATGCACTACTTTTTAACCTCATAATTACACATGAAGTATATAATGTGACTAAATAGAAGTGTGAACTAATTTGACAGAATCTGTAGATAAAAAATCACATCAATCAGAGACAAAGGCCCTGTATACACTCTTGTATAGGCTCTAGTCCAGACTCCAGAGTCATGACCTTCTACTTCTTCCTCCATACATTTTTTTCTCGAATACTCTTCCTCTCCATACATAAAAGGGAAACTGTTCAGCTTATTCTCTCTCTTGTATGACAATGAACAAATACATACATTCTTCCATGCGTGTTGGTGTACATGGCATCCAAATCGGAGTATCGGACGAATGGACAGTGCTGCGCCAAACAGTTGCACATGCCAACATGGATCTGCACTCTAATCACTTGTACATACTTTCAAAAATCTGTCTAGCGAGGTCAACAAACAATAAACTTAAGGAAGTAGTTCCAGGGAGAGAAGCAGGAAGGAGGAGACAGTCGATGGAGGGCAGTTTCCATCCACCGATGGGGTGGGATTGATGGCGGCGAACATGCGTCAGATCCAGCCTGCAGAGAAGGCAATCAAGCTCATCCTCAACACAAACCACCCCATAGCTACGCTCCTACCTCATCTGGATCCATCATTACATCAAATCCTTACCCTTCCTTGCTCGATCCGCCCCACCAAACAATATGAATAGCCTGGCATGATTTCCATTCCCCGCCAATCATGGAGTTACTCCACGCCATCCACACCTTGTACATGATCTGCAGCCAAACCAAGAGATGAAGGAGGGCATCACCAGCCGCACAAACAACGTCAGAGATAACAAAAAGAGATCGTACACTTTGATTTCAGGCAGGAAGAGGGGCAGCCGGAATAGGAGTAGCGCTATGATGGAGCTTTTGCTTTCCAAGTGGTACTGCCATGAGGCAAATATTTATAGATCGAGGAGAGGTGAAGCAACGCCTGTTCGGTTGTGGTAACTGAACGAAGGAAGGAGCCGGTAGGGGAAGGGGATGGGACGGGAAGGAAGGAGAAGGGGTTGGTCTGTGTGCGAATTGAGACCATACGGCTTCTGTGCTAATTTAAGTCTGCAAATTGAGCAACAACAACATGCATGTCTACATGCCAATAGAAATTAGTTAAATGAAAAACTAAATGATAATGTGGCAGTTTGATGATGTGGATAGGCTGCATGTTAAGAGAAATAACATAGTGGGGATGAACTATTTAGGTATTATAGATATGGCAAAGGTTTGCCTCTTCTCCAATAAAAGAATGCATTGTTTTTTTATTTATCCACTAGAAAAAGGGTCTTCTGTCCCGTTTGGTAAGGGCCTTTTGTCCAGGTTTTTGAACCGGGACTAAAGGGTCGTTACTAATGCCCTGGACCTTTAGTCCCAGTTCAAACAGGAACCGAGACAGATGGGCCTCCATGTGGCCGGTGCGCCGAGCCTAGGCAGGAGGGCCTTTGGTCCCGGTTGGTTGCACCAACCGGGACCAATAGGCATCCACGCATCAGCATTTCACGGACTGAAGTTTTTTTTGCCTTTGGTCCCAGTTGGTGGCACCAACCGGGGCCAATAGGCATCCACGCATCAGCATTTCAGGGGCTGAGGTTTTTGTTTTTGTTTTTTGAAAAGGGGGGGGGTGGGGTTTTGGGAGGTTAACTTAGGTGTTTCATATATTGTGTTAGCTAGCTAATTAATAGAGAGAAGTGTCCTCTCTTATGTCTATGCTTGGTCGACACTACGTACTATATACGTATAGAGAGGACTAGACACGCTAGCTAGCTAGTAAGCAAATGAAGGAAACAGAAGATCGTCATGAACATATATGCATACAGAGAGAAGTGATATCGACCACCTCTCCTTCTCCTAGAGATTGGTCGAACAACAAGTTCTCGTATATCTATCCGACACTACCGGCTACATATATACAATAATTATCTCTTACAATATAATCTCCTAATTATATACGAACAAAGGATCCACATAGTATTCTCCATCTTCAGTGATCACGTGGTCAAGGAAGAATGCCGCCAATTCTTCTTGAATTGCTCGCATACGACATGGTGCTAGGAGT
Source organism: Triticum urartu (assembly GCF_003073215.2). Taxonomy (NCBI): domain Eukaryota; kingdom Viridiplantae; phylum Streptophyta; class Magnoliopsida; order Poales; family Poaceae; genus Triticum; species Triticum urartu. The sequence goes on along the minus strand of NC_053022.1, from coordinate 501,573,159 downwards.
TCATCCCACATCCGAAAGATCTAATTTGAAGAAGGGGGTAAATACATATATATATATATGAATAAATGAAACTCAACACAAATGATGGTAATAAAATAAAATTATGAATATTATTGCTTACGCACTTCATATTGTTCGTCAGAGTACCCTCGTTCACAGGTCGTGTGGCGGATGGACTCGCAAACGTAGTATCCATAGAAATCATTCCCTTGTTCCTGCCACAACCACTTTACAAGAAATAGAGGTCAATCAAACTGATAAGCAAGCATGCCAAATGGTATTGATGAAACTAGCGCTTGAATCACTAGGAGATGCGCGGAACATGTTACTATAGTACTTACTTTCGGGTGTCTAAATTGCAGCTTCTTCGGCAGTCCCAGAGCTTTTTTGGTGAATTTTCTCCAAACCCTGCCAGACAAAGAAAACAATTACTTGATATCAGGAAATGAACAAAGTTGCTGATATGGTGGATAATGATCGATTTAACTTACTTCTTGAGCATTTGAGTCATGTCTGCATAGTCCTGGGGATCTTTTCGTCTCGAGTCTAAGACGGTTACTAGTCCCTGCTCAAGCTTAATCTCTAGGAGAATATAGTGGAACCTGTGCATGCATACATAACTCATCAATTACATTACTATAACCTGGACTAATAAGGGAAACAGAATATGCACAAGACAGTAACACTCACTTGAAGTTGTAAGGAAAGAGTATTATATCTTTGTTTTCATTTATTACCAACGATCGTAGCAAGTTGGCCTCGGTATCTTCGGCATGATATTTATCCTCAGTTGCATCTATGAGATTTGTGTTAATGAACCCAATATCACCGATTTGTCTTTTCTTCAATTCGGCGATCTTCAATCTGCATAATATAGTGAGGATAATTATAAATACATGCAATGAAAGAGTTGACCTATATAGAGAGACTTAATGACAGAAGTAGTACTACTTACAGACAGTAGCAAGTGACTGTTGCTTTATCGAGGGCCTTTTGATTGAAAAACTGGAAGAACTCCTCAAATGGAACATTCACCAGTTCAATTCCAATGAGGTCATGCTCCTCTCTAACTCTCAGCGTCAAAGTATTCCTCCCCCCAGACTCTCTGCAGGTTTTCATGTACCAATCATGGAATCTTCGCATCATCGTTGTTAGAGATCTTTCATCTTTGAGGAGAGGCTTCCCGTACTTGTATTTGTGTTCCTCCACCTCCAAGAACTCATAATGTACATCGTCGGGCAGGTAATCTCCAAGATTGCTATAACCGGGCACCATCCTCGGATCATTAGTAGGCACCTTGAGCGGGGGGCACGATTGGTTCGCTTGTTCGCCGAGCTGGGGTATTTTTTTCCCAAATCGTCGTTCTTTTAACCTTTGATCGGTGACAGTACTTCCCGACCGCTCCGCTTCGACAAATGACTTTTCAATAATGCGCTCATAGTTGCCTTTCGGCGGAAACTTTGCTGGTTTTTCAGGGCAGCCAAAGTGCGCTTCGCTTTCACCGGATCTACCTTCTCCTCCAGAGGTGGATGTTTCTTTGCTTTCACCCCTTCAAAGAAGTTCCTCACTTCGGCTCGCGCGATGTCGGCTTTCTCCTCCGGGGTCCTCTCGTATGGTAACTTCTCTGGAGTCTTCAGAGAAGGACTGAATCTGTATTGCCTCCCGCCTCTGGCTGTACTGCTAGACGCCGGCAGAGCAGACAGAGCGGCTGCGGTTGTCTTTTTTCCTTGCTTACGAGGCGGAGGAGAAGGACTACGACGCGCCGGAGCAGCCGGAGCAGCGGCGGGTCTCTTTCGCCCTTGCCGACGAGGCGGAGAAGGAGGAGGTTGGCTGCCCGGGCGCGCCGACACAGGCGGAGAAGGAGGAGGAGTGCCACCACGCGTCGGAGAAGGAGGCCCAGTGCCCTGATCATCACTAGTCGGAGGAGGAGGCGGTGGAGGAGGCGGAGTGCCCTGACTCGCTGGAGGAGGAGGAGGCGGAGGCGTCCAGTTCGGAAGGTTGATGAGCTCCTTCCGCCATAGGCATGGAGTCTTCACAGCAGAACCGAGCCGAGTCTCCCCTTCACCGGTAGGGTGGTCAAGCTGGAGGTCCTCAAATCCCTTCATTATTTCATCCACCATCACCCTAGCATATCCTTCTAGAATCGGCCGGCAGAGAAAAGTTGCGCCGGGTTCAGTAGGAAAAACAGAGCCAACAGCCGCCTTGAGCTTCAAATTCATCCATTGTGTCATAAGGTGGCAATTTTGAGACTCCGTGATAGCATCCACGGGATAGCTAGCAGGAGCCGTCAAGACATGCTCCGGCTGAAGCAGCTCGGTGGAAGCCACGCTGCTTCTCCGCTGAGATGGCGGGGTAGCTTCAGGGGAAGCTTTGGCAGTTCGTTTGCTGCGATTTGCTTCTCGTTCCTCTATCACTTGTACCCTTGTGTGCAGCGCCTGCATTTGGGTCTGCTGCACTTTTTTCCTCCTCTCCTGGCATTTGTATCCGCCTGCGTCCGGAAAACCAGCCTTCCACGAAACGGACCATGGCGTGCCTCGTGTCCGTCTAGGGTGCTTAGGATTCCCGAGGGCCATTGTGAGCTCGTCGTTCTCTCTGTCTGGAATGAACGTCCCTTGCTGCGCTGCATCGATATAGTGCTTTAGCTTCTTGACTGGTATGTTCATTTGCTCGTCCGTCCAAACGCATTTCCCTGATACAGGGTCCACGGTTCCGCCAGCCCTGAAAAACCAAGTTCGGCAACGGTCTGGCCAGTTCATTGTCTCTGGTTTGATCCCTTTATCAAGCAGATCATTCTCAGCCTTGGCCCACTTAGGCCGGGCTTTGAGGTAGCCACCTGACCCCGTGCGATGGTGAAGCTTCTTCTTTGCAGCATTTTTCTTGTTTGTCGCCGACATCTTCTTACTCTTTTCCGATGTCTTGTAGGCCACAAATGTGGCCCAGTGATCTCTGATCTTCTCATATCTGCCGATGAATTCTAGTGTCTCTTCCTTGTCGACAAACATTTTTAGCTCATTCTTCCACCTCCTGAATAGCTCTGCCATCTTCTTAAGAGCATGAGACTTGATTAATTGCTCTTTAACTGGCTTCTCTGGATCCTCCTCTGGCGGTAGGGTGAAATTTGCCTTCAGCTCAGTCCAAAGATCATATTTCTGCATATCATTGACATAAGACACCTCAGGGTCTTCGTTCTTAGGCTTATACTGTTGTTGGATGCTGATCGGGATCTTGTCCCTAACAAGAACCCCGCACTGAGCAGAAAATGCTTCCTTTGTCCGGATGGGTTCAATCGGCATGCCATCGCGCGCGATTTCCGTGATCTCAAACCTTTCATTAGAGCGCAAATTTTTCTTCGGGCCTCGTCTCTTTACCGAAGTTGTGCTCGATCCGGAGGGCTAGAAAAAAGAAGAATTAGACGAGAGTTAATTAATATGTGTACATACCAAAACAATGAATGCATCAATTAGCTAGTCATCACAGGCTTAACTAATATATTTACCTGGTCGGACTCTGTTCGGTCACCGGAGCCGTCACCACAGGCTCCTTCTTGCACCAGCATTGGGTCACCGGAGCCATCATAATCATGTGTTTCCTCCTCCATTCTTCGATCACCGTAGCCTGCTTCTTCACCCTATTCTGCTTCCAGACCATCATTGTCGTTAAGATACGACATGACATCACCTCCGGCTAAGATTATGTCCCCCAACACCTGTTCTTGTTCCTTGTCTCGTCCGAACTCCATTGTTTCTGCAAATATTACAACATGGCAATTATTACACAAACATGACAACATGTGGATGTATTAGTGGCAAACATAGGCCTAGCTTATTCCGGGTTTGGGGTGGCCTCGGCAACGCTTCAAGGGTAGCTAGGGGCACGGCTGGAGGGGGTAGGAGACAGACATCATTTTTTCTAGGGTTTGGGTGTCCTCGAGAGTTTTGGTCGAGCGAGAGGGCCGGGGGTGCTCCCGTGGTATAAGTTATCGGGGAGGGGGTAGTTCGAACCCCCCCTCGTGTTGAAGTTATCGGGACACGGAGTATATCGACAACGACATATCTGATAAAAAATAAGAAGACAAAGAAGAAATAAAAACAGGAGAAGAAGATATTAATAGAGGAGAAGATTGAAGAAAAAAAAGAAGAAAAAAAGAGGAGAAGAATAAAAAATAGAATATTCTCTTCTTCTCCTCTATTTTTTCTTCTTCTCCTCTATTCCTTTCTTCTTCTCCTCTTCTTTTTCTTCTTTTTTCTTCTTCTTATTTATTTCTCCTCTTCTTCTCCTTTCTTCCTCTTCTTATTTTCCTTTTTCCTCTCATTCTTTTTCTTCTTCTTCCTTTCCTAGATAGATATATAAAACTTTTCTAAAAATGTAACTTTTGCATACATACATGGGAAAAAATATTATCGGGGAGGGGGGTAGGTCGAACCCACCCCCCCTCGTGTTGAAGTTATCGGGACACGGGGTATATCGACAACAACATATCCAATAAAAAATAAGAAGACGAAGAAGAAATAAAAAGAGGAGAAGAAGATATTAATAGAGGAGAAGATTGAAGAAAAAAAAAGAAGAAAAAAAAGAGGAGAAGAATAAAGAAATAGAGGAGAAGAAGAGAAAATAGAATATTGTATTTTCTCTTCTTCTCCTCTATTCCTTTCTTCTTCTCCTCTTATTTTTCTTCTTTTTTCTTCTTCTTATTTATTTCTCCTCTTCTTCCTCTCCTCTTCTTCTCCTTTCTTCCTCTTCTTATTTTCCTTTTTCCTCTCATTCTTTTTCTTCTTCTTCCTTTCCTAGATAGATATATAAAACTTTTCTCATGGATCATCATTTCTCATATATATATATATATATCCATCTATAGCCACATACATATATAAATGGAAAAAAATGCTATGAACAAAAATACATATATATCAATGCACACATCCATGGATCATCATTGCTCATATATCCATAGTCATATATAAACTTTCTATATATTGAACAAAAAACTTTCTATGAACAAAAAAATTTTTGACATATTTAGCACATTCTAAATTTTCCTAACTCTTTTACAACCACAAAAATTACTCCAACTTCATGACAGTACCCACACTCCATTTCACGCAAAAACCTTCTTGATCCATAGTTCAAAAATTTTCAAATTTCATTCAAATGAAATTTTAACCAAATTCAAATTCCTTGCTGAAAACCTATTCTAAACCAATCCAAAAATTCTGAAATTTTGCCATCACCTTTGTCTTGCATCAGTACCTCACCAAAAAAAATATCCTAAATTCTAAAAAATGCCCAAAGCCATCTAGCATTTGATCAAACACCCTCTATAGCACTATTCATATCTGAAAAAAATTTAGAAAATTCTGAAATTGGACGGCGTGTTGTTGCTGCTGCTCCACTCCTTCTCCTCTCCTCTCCTTCTCCTCTCCTTCTGCTCTTCAATGTGTCGGGGCCGGCGGCGACCATGGAGCAGGGGCAGAGAGCAAGGGACGCTCGGGCACAAGAGCGGCGCTCGATCAGGACCATGGGAAAGGGGGGCTCACTTCGAGGGGGGAGCCGATGGCAGGAGTCCGGCGACGAGCACGGCGGGCTCGAGGCGGCACGCGGTGATGGGGACGGCGGTATCGGGACGGCACAGGGCGACAGGGACGAGGAGGGTGGGCTTGGGGAGGCACGCGGCGACGGAGAGGACGAGGACGACGGGCTCGGGGATGCCGGCGACGAGGATGGCGCGGGCTCGGGGAGGCGACGGCGTTGGCGGCGGCGGCGTAGACGGCGAGGTGGAGCAGCCTGATGGCGTTGATGAGCTCGGCGTCGTCGGTGGGGTGGGGGTGGGGAGGCAACTGGCGATGAAAACTGAAAATTTTCACAAGTGTTTGTTATATAGTCCAAGCATTAGTCCCGGTTCGTGGCACCAACCGGGACCAAAGGCCTTGTGCTGCCCCGCGTCAAAAGTTTAGTATCACCTCGCTAGCTGAGAGAGCTCGAGAGTGGTTTATAAGCCCCACTGCGGCTGCCCTCTCGAGCTCCTCTCAAATGCAAGCTTACGGGCCTAATCTTACACTATTCTGTTGTGGGCCTAATCTTACGGGTCAGCAAAATTATAAACTTTCTGTTAGTGCCATTAGTTTTCAAATTTGAATAGTTAAAATTTGAATTGTTTGAAATTTGTGTGAATCACAAGTTTGTGATTAACTTTACTATAAAAATAGTTTTTTCCTATTTTTTGCATTATTTATTTTCTTTTGTTTTTTGCTTTAATTTTTAATTCTTTTTGCTTTTAGGTTAGCAAAATTATAAACTTTCTGTTAGTGTCATTAGTTTTAGAAGAATTATAAACTTTCTCTTAGTGCCATTAGTTTTCAAATTTGAATAGTTAAAATTTGAATTCTTTGAAATTTGTGTGAATCACAAGTTTGTGATTAACTTTACTATAAAAATAGTTTTTCCTGTTTTTTTGTTTTGTTTTTTGCACTATTTATTTTCTTTTGTGTTTTGCTTTAATTTTTAATTCTTTTTGCTTTTAGGTTAGCAAAATTATAAACTTTTTAGTGTCATTAGTTTTAGAAAAATTATAAACTTTCTGTTAGTGCCATTAGTTTTCAAATTTGAATAGTTAAAATTTGAATTCTTTGAAATTTGTGTGAATCACAAGTTTTGATTAACTTTACTATAAAAATAGTTTTTTCCTGCTTTTTTGTTTTGTTTTTTGCATTATTTATTTTCTTTTGTGTTTTGCTTTAATTTTTAATTATTTTTGCTTTTAGGTTAGCAAAATTATAAACTTTCTGTTAGTGTCATTAGTTTTGGAAAAATTATAAACTTTCTGTTAGTGCCATTAGTTTTCAAATTTGAATAGTTAAAATTTGAATTCTTTGAAATTTGTGTGAATCATAAGTTTGTGATTAACTTATTAAAAAATGAGAATAGATGCGCATATAGAGAAAATTCAACCTAAATTCATAGTAAATTTCTATGAATTTCAGAGAAATTCACTCTGAATTTAGGTTAAACTTTTCTCTATAAGGGCATCTATTTTCACTTTGAGAGGAGCTCAACAAGGCAGAGAGGGAAGGGCTTTAGGTGTGAGCCCCCTTCGGTTGGCGAGGTGGGACTAAACTCTGCCCGCAACGAGGACCAACCCTTTAGTCCCAGTTTGTGGCACAAACCGGGACTAATGGTCATGGGCCAGGGGCGAGGAGCATTGGTCCCGGTTGGTGCCACGAACCGGGACCAATGCCCCCTTTAGTCCCGGTTGGTGGTACCAACCGGGACCAAAGGCCTTGCGCTGCCCGCGGCCAAAAGTTTAGTCCCACCTCGCTAGTTGAGAGGGGCTCGGAGTGGTTTATAAGCCCCACTGTGGCTGCCGTCTCGAGCTCCTCTCAAATGCAGGCTTACGGGCCTAATCTCACACTATGCCGTCTGTGGGCCTATTTGGGCCTTCTGCGGGCCTAAATCCTGGTCCAGGTTGGGTTTCTAGTCGTATTCAGGCCGTGGCGGCCCAATAGGTGGCAGTTTTTTTTTGTTTTTTTTCCAGTTTTTTGTTTTATTTTTTGCATTATTTATTTTCTTTTGTTTCTTGCTTTATTTTTTAATTCTTTTTTGCTTTTAGGTCAGAAAAATTGTAAACTTTCTGTTAGTGCCATTAGTTTTCAAATTTGAATAGTTAAAATTTAAATTCTTTGAAATTTGTGTGAATCACAAGTTTGTGATTAACTTTACTTTTTCCATTTTTTTTGTTTTGTTTTTTGCATTATTTATTTTCTTTTGTTTTTTGCTTTTTTTAATTCTTTTTGCTTTTAGGTCAGCAAAATTATAAACTTTCTGTTAGTGCTATTAGTTTTAGAAAAAATATAAACTTTTTGTTAGTGCCATTAGTTTCCAAATTTGAATAGTTAAAATTTGAATTCTTTGAAATTTGTGTGAATCACAAGTTTGTGATTAACTTTACTATAAAAATAGATTTTTCCAGTTTTTGTTTTGATTTTTGCATTATTTATTTTCTTTTGTTTTTTGCTTTATTTTTTAGTTCTTTTTGCTTTTAGGTCAGAAAAATTATAAACTTTCTGTTAGTGCCATTAGTTTTAGAAAAAATTATAAACTTTCTGTTAGTGTCATTAGTTTTAGAAAAAATTATAAACTTTCTGTTAGTGCCATTAGTTTTCAAATTTGAATAGTTAAAATTTGAATAATGGTATTACGAGGGCCGAACCATAAGACATTAAAGCATTTCAAATGAACTCTGAAAAAGTTGAAAGTTGGCATGGTATCATAATTTCACCCACATAGCATGTGCATGTACAAAACGGACAATGGTATCATACTCGTCTGTTACAAAGTTGGCATGGTATCATCATAATAGTTGCGGGAGAAAGTCTTCACTTTTTCTTCGCTTGTGTCATTTTCTTATTGCGCCGTAACCATGGATAATTTTCATCGTTTATCAGGATGCTTGGGTCAGCCTTGACTTTGAAGGGAGGAATTTCATGAAACTTTTCATAATCTTCAGACATGTCTGTCTTGCCCTCCACTCCCACGGTGTCCCTTTTCCTGAAAGAACTATGTGGCGCTTTGGCTCATCGTATGATGTATTCGCTTCCTTATCTTTTCTTTTTCTCGGTTTGGTAGACATGTTCTTCACATAGATAACCTGTGCCACATCATTGGCTAGGACGAACGGTTCGTCTGCATATGCAAGATTGTTGAGATCCACTGTTGTCATTCCGTACTGTGGGTCTACCTGTACCACGCCTCCTGACAGATTGACCCATTTGCACTTAAAAAAAAGGACCCTAAAATCATGTCCGTAGTCAAGTTCCCACATGTCCACTATGTAACCATAATATGTGTCCTTTCCGCTCTCGGTTGCTGCATCAAAGCGGACACCGCTGTTTTGGTTGGTGCTCTTTTGATCTTGGGCGATCGTGTAAAATGTATTCCCATTTATCTCGTATCCTTTGTAAGTCAATACAGTCAAAGATGGTCCCTGGACAACAAGTACAGCTCATCACAAACAGTGTTGTCACCTCTGAGATGTGTTTCCAACCAACTGCTGAAAGTCCTGATGTGTTCACATGTAATCCAGTCGTCGCACTGCTCCGGGTGTTTGGAGCGTAGACTGTTCTTGTGTTCATCGACATACGGGGTCACCAAGGTAGAGTTCTGTAGAACTGTGTAGTGTGCTTGAGACTAAGAATATCCGTCCCTGCATATTATTGAGGCCCCTCACAGCGTGCCTTTTCTAGTCAGTCTCCCCTCATACCGCGATTTAGGGAGACCTATCTTCGTAAGGCCAGGAATGAAGTCAACACAAAACCCAATGACATCCTCTGTTTGATGGCCCATGGAGATGCTTCCTTCTGTCCTAGCGCGGTTACGGACATATTTCTTTAAGACTCCCATGAACCTCTCAAAGGGGAACATATTATGTAGAAATACGGGCCCCAGAATGACAATCTCGTCGACTAGATGAACTAGGACGTGTGTCATGATATTGAAGAAGGATGGTGGGAACACCAGCTCAAAACTGACAAGATATTGCGCCACATCACTCCTTAGCCTTGGTACGATTTCTGGATCGATCACCTTCTGAGAGATTGCATTGAGGAATGCACATAGCTTCACAATGGCTAATCGGACGTTTTCCGGTAGAAGCCCCCTCAATGCAACCGGAAGCAATTGCGTCATAATCACGTGGAAGTCATGAGACTTTAGGTTCTGGAACTTTTTCTCTGGCGTATTTATTATTCCCTTTATATTCGACGAGAAGCCAGTCGTGACCTTCATACTGAGCAGGCATTCAAAGAAGATTTCTTTCTCTTCTTTCGTAAGAGCGTAGCTGGCAGGACCTTTATACTGCTTCGGAGGCATGCCGTCTTTTTCGTGCAAACTTTGCAGGTCCTCCCGTGCCTCAGGTGTATCTTTTATCTTCCCATACACGCCCAAGAAGCCTAGCAGGTTCATGCAAAGGTTCTTCGTCATGTGCATCACGTCGATTGAAGAGCGGACCTCTAGGTCTTTCCAGTAGGGTAGGTCCCAAAATATAGATTTCTTCTTCCACATGGGTGCGTGTCCCCCAGCGTCATTCAGAACAGCTAGTCCGCCGGGACCCTTTCCAAAGATTGCGTGTAAATCATTGACCATAGCAAGTACGTGATCACCGGTACGCATGGCGGGCTTCTTCCGGTGATCTGCCTCGCCTTTGAAATGCTTGCCTTTCTTTCGACATTGATGGTTGGTCGGAAGAAATCGACGATGGCCCAGGTACACATTCTTCCTGCATTTGTCCAGGTATATACTTTCAGTTTCTTCTAAACAGTGCGTGCATGCGTGGTATCCCTTCTTTGTCTGTCTTGAAAGGTTACTGAGAGCGGGCCAATCGTTGATGGTTACAAACAGCAACGCGTGCAGGTTAAAGTCCTCCTGTTTGTGCTCATCCCACGTACGTACACCGTTTCCATTCCACAGTTGTAAAAGTTCTTCAACTAATGGCCTTAGGAACACATCAATGTCATTGATGGGTTGCTTAGGGCCTTGGATGAGAATTGGCATCATAATGAACTTCCGCTTCATGCACATCCAAGGAGGAAGATTATATATACATAGAGTCACGGGCCAGGTGCTGTGATTGTTGCTCTGCTCCCCGAAAGGATTAATGCCATCTGCGCTTAAACCAAACCATACGTTCCTTGGGTCACTTGCAAACTCATGCCAGTACTCTCTCTCGATTTTTCTCCACTGCGACCCGTCAGCTGGTGCTCTCAACTTCCCGTCTTTCTTACAGTCCTCACTGTGCCATCGCATCAGCTTGGCATGCTCTTCGTTTCTGAACAGACGTTTCAACCGTGGTATTATAGGAGCATACCACATCACCTTCGCAGGAACCCTCTTCCTGGGGGGCTCGCCGTCAACATCACCAGGGTCATCTCGTCCGATCTTATACCGCAATGCACCGCATACCGAGCATGCGTTCAGATCCTTGTACGCATCGCGGTAGAGGATGCAGTCATTAGGGAATGCATGTATCTTCTGCACCTCCAATCCTAGAGGGCATATGACCTTCTTTGCTACGTATGTACTGTCGGGCAATTCGTTATCCTTTGGAAGCTTCTTCTTCAATATTTTCAGTAGCTTCTCAAATCCTTTGTCAGGCACAGCATTCTCTACCTTCCACTGCAGCAATTCCAGTACGGTACCGAGCTTTCTGTTGCCATCTTCGCAATTGGGGTACAGCCCTTTTTTGTGATCCTCTAACATGCGATCGAACTTCAGCTTCTCCTTTTGACTTTCGCATCGCGTCCTTGCATCGACAATGACCCGGCGGAGATCATCATCATCGGGCACATCGTCTGGTTCCTCATGATCTTCAGCAGCTTCCCCCGTTGCAACATCATTGGGCACATCATTTGGTTCCTCTTGATCTTCAGCAGCTTCCCCGGTTGCAGCATCACCGTATTCAGGGGGCACATAGTTGTCATCGTCCTCTTCTTCTTCACCGTCTTCCATCATAACCCCTATTTCTCCGTGCCTCGTCCAAACATTATAGTATGGCATGAAACTATTGTAAAGAAGGTGAGTGTGAAGCATTTTTCGGTCAGAGTAAGACTTTGTATTCCCACATTTAGGGCATGGAGAACACATAAAACCATTCTGCTTGTTTGCCTCAGCCACTTTGAGAAAATCATGCACGCCCTTAATGTACTCGGAGGTGTGTCTGCCACCGTACATCCATTGCCGGTTCATCTGCGTGCATTATATATAATTAAGTGTGTCAAAAACCATTATAGAACATCATGAATAGATAATTAAGTGACCAAATTAATAGAAGTTCATCATCATATTAAAACCAAAGTACATACATAGTTCTCATCTAACAACATATAGCTCTCCAGAGCATCTAATTAATTAAACCATACATTGAAACTATGTAAAACATTTCAATGTGAAAACAAATGCGATCATAATCGCAACCAAGGTAACAATTGATCCAACAGCATAATCATACCAAGCCTCGGTATGAATGGCATATTATGCGATCATAATCGCAACCAAGGTAACAATTGATCCAACGGCATAATCATACCAAGCCTCGGTATGAATGGCATATTTTCTAATCTTTCAAATCTTCAACCGCATTGCATCCATCTTGATCTTGTGATCATCAACGACATCCGCAACATGCAACTCCAATATCATCTTCTCCTCCTCAATTTTTTTATTTTTTCCTTCAAGTAATTGTTTTCTTCTTCAACTAAATTTAACCTCTCGACAATAGGGTCGGTTGGAATTTTCGGTTCAACTACCTCCTAGATAAATAAAATCTATGTCACGTTGGTCGGCATAATTGTCATAAACAATAAATGAACCAAATAGTTATAAAAAGATAACATATAGCACATCCGAATCATAGCCAGGATGAGGGCCGACGGGGGCGGATACCAAAACCATCGCACTATATAATAACAAGCAATAATAAAAGTAAGAAAATTAGACAAGTATCTATCTAGCTAAAGTAAGAAAATTTTCTTTCAGAAAGAAGATAAGAACAAGAGGCTCACCACGGTGGTGCCGGCGACGAGATCGGTGCGGGCGATCCACGGCGGTGAAGACGGGAGTGGGACGTGACGGGCCGCTAAATCTAGACAAATCTCGAGGAAAATGGAGCTTTGAGGTCAAGCTTCGAGAGGAGAAAGCTTAACTAGTGTGGCTCGGGCATTTCATCGAACACCTCATGTGCATAGGAGGTGAGCTAGAGCACCACAAAGCCCTCCCCTCGCCGGGCAGAGAAAAACAGAGCACTGGGGTGCTCTGCTCGCGGGCGAAGGGTATATATAGGCACCTCATTGGTCCCGGTTCGCGGCATGAACCGGGACTAAAGGAAAGCCTGTGGTCCCGGTTCAAGCCACCAACCGGGACCAAGGGTGGTGGACCAGGAGCGAGGCCCATTGGTCCCGGTTCGTCCCACCAACCGGGACCAAAGGGGCATGACGAACCGGGACCAATGCCCCCACGAGGCCCGGCAGGCCCCTGGCCTCACGAACCGGGACCAATGCCCCCATGGGTCCCGGTTCTGGACTGAACCGGGACTAATGGGCTGACCCGGCCTGAACCAAAGCCCTGTTTTCTACTAGTGATCCAAGTAGGCAAATTCCCTTGTTTTGAAGCCTGACTAGCGATTGGAAACCACACGCAACACAACAACGAACAAAACAGTTCTTTAGAGACCTTCATGATCTAATGATAAAGAAGTTCATCAGCTCGTATTCTTCCATCACCGAAGCGGGGTGTTAATGTTGCCCAATGAAGCACGTAGTTTAGAAGCTGGAAACTCCAGGAACACAAGCAGAACATATGGACAATGTGTGCTCCCCTTTTGAAGGTAAAGTTTGCACAAGGAAGCGTGATCACCGTCACGACATGTTTTACAACTTGCTTCTGGTGTCAGCTTCAATGCTTTTATAACTTAGTCAGGGGCTCGACACGTGCTCATTCCCGCCTTCAAAGTCACGAGTGTCCCATGGCGAGTCCTTGAAGTCAGTGGAGTCATTAGTATAGGCATGAGACTTTGGTCTCATATTTCATACCCAAGTTGTCGGCTCACATAGATGGAAGCCTCCATGTTCAGCATATGCTTTAGCTTGTTGAGCCTGCCCAAGTCTTTCCCATCCAAGTGTGCAATGATACAATATATATGAAACTCTGTATGAAGATACCACACACGAATATAGGGGGCGGGCTTTCCCCTCTTTGAAAAAAGATACCACATTATGCGTGGTAATATCATGCTTAAAGTCTTTCCCTTTTAAATGGTATTTAATCAGAACTTCATAAGTTGTTGACATGTTGCAAATAAAGTATCCTCGTTAAGCTATCAAAATTCTAGATTTTGGTATTTAGAGTTCATGAAAGGATTATAACCCCCACCCATGCCATAAAGTATCAATGTTAATTATTCCAGCTCTGGCTTCTAGTTGTAGTATGAAAGTTTCAACTAAACAAGGTCTGTCACGCTAGCCCCCAATTCAGTTAAAAACGTAGTGGTCATTTTTTTTGTGCGCACTTGTGTACACAAACTGCCAAATATGATGTTGCTACAAATCAAAAAGGAAAGAGACATCCCAATGCTAGAAGCTCCCATGCCAGGCTAGGTCTGGGGAAGAACTGTACTACGAGGCAAACCTTATCCGTGCACAGGGCAATGCAAAAGGGTCGTGTTGAACCTAGGACCTCTTGGCATAAGTGTGAAATACTTCATCACAGCCTCACCGCAACTTGCTACATTTACTTGTGACGTGATTAATTTGGCTTTCCTTTGTCCCCTTGAATGTCAAAATAGAGCATATAGATCAACTACAAAAGAGCAGAAACAGACTCCTAACCTTCATGAACAGCTACAAAAAAAAAACATCTCCTGCTTCAGAATTTGATTCTTAGCTACTCATACGGGTGATGGATCGATCAGCACTAGCAGACAGCAATTATGCAGTTAATAGCGCATAACAAGCACCCGCAAAAAAATATAGCGCAGAACAAAAATGATAAGTAGCAGTAATACAATGGCTCAAATGATTTTTCTTAGATTCATATGGAAAATGTTGAAGTATACAGTATATTTGCCTCCCTTATAAAAAATGGTGCAAGTACCTAGGATATCTGTCTCAAATTCTTCCGAGGTACTCCCTCCGTTTCAAATTACTTGTCGTGGTTTTAGTAATTGGTTTTAGTAATTTGAACTAAAACCACGACGAGTAATTTGAGATAGAGAGAGTAATATGAATTTTACTTTTCAAGCACACGGGAGCGCAAATTCAACAGCATCAGTAGCAATAGAGATCAGATTCAACGCACTCGTCATAACCAAAGAGCAATGAGCTCTTGCCCGTAGTATATATATGCCGTGTACCATCATGCACTACACATGTACAGAGCTGCTGTAAATTAAAGCGATAAACCTGTGATTAATAAACGAGCGAGTAAACTGTAAACGAATTAATCTGTGCGGTAGCAGTAAAACTAAATCTCGGCGCTGTACGGTCCCAGTCGTCGTTCAGTCCTCAGTAGGCGCCGGCGGCGAAGTCGACGGGGTAGACGGCGCTCATGTCCGGCTGGAAGAGCCCGAAGTGCTGCTCCGTGCCCTCGGGCTTCTGGTTCTCGTTGAACATGGCGAACAGGTACGTCTCCACGGCCTTGCCCGGCCGCCGCGGCGTGCCGGCGCCGGACGCCGCGTGCCGGATCACGTTGTTGTTGTACGCCGCCGCGTTCTCCACGGTGGCGCCCGTCCCGCCGCCGCCCGACGGCCACCCGGTCTCCGACACCACCAGCTCCAGCCCCTGCGCGCCGGCCTTCTCCACCGCCGCGTGCGCCGCGTCCAGGATCGCGTCGAACATGTTGGTGTACACCAGCCCGCCGTCCGCCACCGCCGCCACCTTGATCTTGGACGTCGCGCTCGACCCGGCCAGCAGCGCGTACCCGAGCTGCACCGTCTCCGGCTCCGCCGCGTACGCGAAGTACGGGTACACGTTCACCAGCAGCGGCGCCTTCTTCGCCGACAGGTACGCCACCAGCGGCGCCATCACCGGCGCCGACGCCTCAGAGAACGCGGCCTGCGACGGCGGGTACGAGACGCCCAGCACTGACGTGGCCACGGCCGTCGTGACCGGGACGCCGGTGACGCCCGCCGCCTTGAGCGCGGTCTCGATGTTCCTAATGGCGGGGAGGACGTGCGTGCCAAGGTCGCCCGGGATGACCTCGTTGCCGGCCGTGATGTACCGGAACGTCACGGCGCCGGCGAAGGGCTTGACGTAGGAGGCCACCCACGAGGCCGCGAAGGACTCGTCGGAGGCGAGGTGGGCGAGGTCCTCGTTGAGCGTGCCGAGGACGACGCCGATGCCCGTGCCCCGGAGCGCGGTGAGGACGGTCGTGTCCGGGTGGAAGAGGCGGACGTAGCTGATTTTGTTGGCCTTGTACATGGCGATCACCTTGTCCGGCGTCGGCAGGTTGTTGGCGATCATGCCGTAGTTCACACCAATGGCGCCTTCAGCTCCTGCATTTTCACATGAGAAAATGTTAAATTTCGTTGCTCTTCCATACTAGATCAGAAGTAATTTAACCATCATGCATCATATATGGTTCACGCGCGCGTACCATCAAGGGAATTAACCAATGTAAGAATAGAAATAAGTTTCTAGAGGAATGATGCAACCTTTAATTAACCGTCTTCGAATTCATGTTTTACCTAACCAATTTGATATATATGTTTCCAGAATAGGTAGGTTGTGTAGCATTGCATTCAACAATTTCAAATCATATTTCTGAAGCATTATCAAACGAAGAA
Source organism: Triticum urartu (assembly GCF_003073215.2). Taxonomy (NCBI): domain Eukaryota; kingdom Viridiplantae; phylum Streptophyta; class Magnoliopsida; order Poales; family Poaceae; genus Triticum; species Triticum urartu. The sequence goes on along the minus strand of NC_053022.1, from coordinate 501,556,835 downwards.
CAAAGGAGTAGGTCGACGACTAGGCTTACACGAACTGACACCCTAGTTTAGCAAAAGGAACGGTTCTACTGCCACGAGAGAAGAATTGATCGTGTCCACAAAAGTTCTAAGTTTAGTCTGTACACAGCCAACCTTACTGTAACATCTTTTCCTACCTAGGACTTGAAATGGGCCAACCCTACCATGCATACATTCAACTTTAGGTGAGCATGCGATGGATATAAACACTTTTTCAACTCGTTGTCAACAGTATCAGTCGATGTCAGGGTTGAAGTCGGAGACATGGTTGGGAAAAAAGAAAAGGGCAAGTTGATGCACGCGTCATGGTCCAAACATTTCGCTTTCAACAGAGTTTTTCTAATTCAGTAATGTTCACTCTTGCGATTAATTGTAGTCCAATTTGTAGCGTATAGGGGTCTATTGTGTTTAAATCAATGGCTTAATGGTCTTATCTGGATCCATAGCATCTCTTAGCTGCCTAACTAGAGCTGGTCCATGAAAGCTCAAGTATGCGATATACAGTGATGCATTCAATGGGAATCGAGTGGCCAGCTTGGATTATTCATAAACCTTCTTTCCTCCTGTGTTTTAATATGGAAATGATGCTATCTAGGACAACAAACTTAGTTTTGACTTTGGGCTTAAGCTAATTGATATGTGCAAATATAGACAAGTTTGAGTAGTAGGTTCATGAAAGCTCAAGGATAAGATACATGATGATGCATGGGGATCAAGTTCTCAGCAAAGACTACAATCTTTCTTGCCTATTTGTGCTTTTGCGTATAGACAGAAACTTTGCTATATATTTAGTACAACAAACATTTGACCTAGGGCTTAGGTTGTCTGGTGAGAGTGAGACTAACAAGTACTCCCTTCGTTCGGAATTACTTGTCACAAAAATGAATGTATTTACAACTAAAATACATCTAGATATATTCATTTCTTGGACGAGTAATTCCGAACGGAGGGAGTATTTGATTTAAGCATCGCTGCAAAAGAGGGTTACCTTTGGACGTCACGCAGAAATATGATTGGCAGAATACTCTATTGGGTTGAGATGCAACCGCTACTAATACAAAATAAATGACAATCAAAGACTCATAATGTCTTTTAGGTAGGCCAGCCCAAACTTGTGATCACTAATCTATTGGCCGACATGTTTGCAACGCAAGCATGCATGATTCATGGTGAGAACAGAGTTGGTCTAAGCACGCCTATTTCGGTGCATCATTCATATCCAATAGTCTAAACTATGTCTGCAATTTGCAGTTTCTGTTCAGACAGGCAGGGGCGCCCCTTAATATAATCGACGTGATTAGCTAACTAAAACGGATTGCTTTTGTTTAACACGCTATGGAATTGCATAAAGAAATACCAGCCGTAATGGAGTAGAATACAATATATCAACATAATAATGAAAGCAATCAGCCAATCATGCATGCGTTGTTGTTACCCTACCCGGGATTATATTCTTTACAGAAACCCCACCAAGAACACAAGGAATAATTAAGCCTGACAACCACCGCCTCTACGGCTCTACTGACTACCTACACCGCAAGCCATAGTTAATGGACGCAAGCATTTTGGCCGTTGGCGCCATCTTTATCCTCAAGGATCCTCTCCCCCTCCCTCCAATAAACAGAAATCCTTTATCCTAGCCAGGGTGCAACCAAGGACATAACAGATTGCAGGCTCAAACCGCCAACAAATTCAGATGTTTGGGTGTATAGAAAGTAAATTTCAGGCAGGTGGAAATCAGATTGGGACGTTCATGCCAAAACAGGAAAGGAAGAAGGAGGCACGAGTCTAGTAATTTCTTCCAGAAAACTGAACATGCGTCTACAACTACAAGCTAGCGAGTCGCTGAATATCGACAGATAACCACCGGCTTGGGTGTAGGGAAAGGAAAATTCAGGCATGTTGAAGAACAGATTGGGGCATTCATGCATGGTGCCGAAACAGGAAAGGAAGAAGGAAACACGAGTCCTGGTAATTTCTTCACAAAAACTGAAGATGCGTCTGCAGACTGAAAAATGAAAACCAAAGAAAATACAGGCGAGCTGATGACTGACTCTGACTGGATTCGCCGGGATGCGATCTAGGAGACGACCTTACGTACTTGCGTATGACTGTATGAGGAAGAGGCGAGTATGTTCATCAACGATCGAGCTCAAGGAATCGAATAGAAGAAGAAGAAATTACAGTACAGGCGGACGATGGTTCGTCGGCTGAATTAACTCACCCAGGAAAAGGACGGACGAGCAGAGCAGGAAGCCGCAGGCGAGGATCCATGGCGCGACCTTCCTGGCCGTGCCGCCACGACCGCCGGCGGCAGCAGGAGACATGCCCGGGCCGCCATGATACATGTTCGACGGATCGTCCAGGAGATCTCCCTCCCTCTCTCTATCTCTCTATCTGAACTCTATCCCTGAGCTCTGCCCTCCTCTAACTCTAGCTAATGCCTCGTGGACTCTGAGATCGATCGGTGCGCAGCAGCCGATCGTAGCTGCTGTTGTAATCTCCTGATGTCCGTGGGGGGCTGGTCCCTTTATATAGGAAAAGGTTCAGGACGGAGGGAAGGCAATGCGCGCGAGTGGCGCAAACTGCCGAAGGATAGATTACGTGAGAGGTGGGAGGCGTGCGCCTGCCATATCAACGGCAAGCCACCAAACCGCACGACTGCATGCAGATCGATGCGCGTGCGCCTGTACGTGCATGCGTGCGGCCGACTGCGTCGCCTCCATCGCCGGGCTGCGGCGGTTACGTTCAGACCACCAAATCCGTCGCGATGGACGATCGGCCGACGCCGGGGCGTGCCGCGTGGCAAGGATCCGTCTTCGCTCGGCGGTGATGGTTCGGTAGAATTTTGGGCTGTGCTTTTTTGTGTGTGTGTGTTCGTCTAAATATGGAAATGAACCATTTATACACGTATCAGCCTCCCTTACGTGCGTACGATACGGTGGATATATCGCGACCGAGGTGTGATGTTAGCCAAAAGATTTGCTGCTTGATTATAACTGCGGATGAAAAGTGGAATAAATCATTCATGTTAGAGATATCGCTTGCTTCTGCTTAAATATAATATAACTGCGGTTAAATATGGAAATAAAATCATTTATGCTGCAGATATGGCTTTGCTTCCGCTTAATTATAACTGCGGTGAAATATGGAAATAATTCATTTAAGCTGCAGATACCGGTCGCTTCTGCATGCTTGTGGTTATAACTGCGGATAAGAAATAGAAATAATTCATTTATGCTGCAGATATCGCTTTGCTTCTGCTTAATTACAACTGCGTGTAAATATGGAATTTGCACGGCAGATATCGCTTGCTTCTGCTTATCTCTACTATATATTAAAGGGGGATCGAACGTCGTGATGGTTCGACCACCTCGTTCGATCCCCCCGCCTCGTTCGACCTCCCATCTTACGATCCCGCACAAAAAAAAACGCAGGGAACAACCCACGTTCGACGACAACTGAAAAAAAGACCAGCTGCTTTAGGATACGAGCATGTTTAATATAATGTCCTTGTCATACCAAGAAGGATTTAGCTGAAGGTTTGTGATTGAGGAGAATGAACCGGTGATATATTAACCTAAAGCGAGGGATGGAACACCTCTTTGAAATGCTCTGCAAATGGAAACATACATGAATATGTTGATCCTCATCTTTTTCGGTCTTAGTGGATAACAGTAATATGCAGAGCTGGAGGAAGACAGCGTCTTTGCTCTTCATGTGTGCCTGCTGAATGTGAGGACACAATTGCTCCATTGTTTCAAACCTTTATTTCCATCCGTCGGCCCTACTGGTAGGAACCTTGGTCAAGACAAAATTGTGAACCCATGCATGGCAGTGGCAGCAAGACATAGTCCAAATGTCAATAGAAAGGAAGTGGGAGTGTGTAATGGTAATAAAATGGGAAGGGAGCCACCCCATGTGTTTGTGACAACATAGAATGAAGAATTTGTCTATATATTTTTGTTCTGTACAAATGAAAGGGTTGGGATTGTAATTGGTGAGTCACTAGGGTGCATGTTGATAGTAAGAGAGCTAGGACTTAAATACAATCTAAGCAAAATTCAGATTATGATTTTATTTATCTTTTCATGAAAATGCTTTTAGTCCGTGGCAACGCACGCGCACTGAGCTAGTTTTTTTAGGTGTTGCTTCTGCTTGTTTATTTTATTAGGGGGTTGCTTCTGCTTGTTTCCACTACAAAAAAAAAGACGTGGCCGATAAAAACGGAAATAAAATCATTTATGCTGCAGATCGATACCGTGTTGCTCCTGCTTGTTAAATGGCGCAGCGAACTTGATTCGGTATCCCATTCCCATCGTCGACTATTGATCGGTCATCCGGCGTGTAGCACTCGGACGTACACATTGATGGCGGCCGATTCGTCTGTCCTGGAGAAGCTAATAAGCACCACCATGTGACGAGACCCGCTTTGCAAATGTGCACCACATCTTCTTCTTCTATTTTTTTGGCGGGTACCATGCATGCAAAGCGACCTTCGCAGGCCAGAAGTACGTCACGTGATTCCCTTGAACGTACCTCCTGGATCATTCACGGGCTAAAAAGAAAATACGAGTCTGTGTCGTACATTCAACTCGGATAATACTCTGTACACAGTTTAGTTTGTGGGATAAGCAAAATTGTCGCGATCGGTCGACAGCCCGACAGACACATGTATGCTGGGACAGTGGGTACCCAACAAAGAACCATCTGTGTCGCGTAACATTTTTCTTCCATCTCATTGCAAAGATGCTCTTCGTATTGCCGGCCTTTTTTTTTCTTTCAGAATGATACTATTGCTGTCCTTTGGTACAATACAACAGTCATTTCGCACACACAATAATGCATGACGGCATACTGAGAACGATTATATATTTACATATGAATATGATGCGTCCCCTAAAAATATATGAATATGATGGGCACACACACACGTACGGGAGGTCAATGCACGCTAGCTAAGACGGCCTATAATTCCATGCGACCGCTACCGACCTGGCCACGCACTGCCCTTGGTCTGGATTAGCTAGGTCCTAGGTGCAACGAGATCCAGCGACCTGCCGCACAGTTGATAGCTTCTGCTTCACGGTAAATTAACATAGTCCGGAAGGCTTCCTTCTGTTCCTGCATCGGTTTGTCGGCTGCCGTTCTCCGACTCTTGTACTCAATTCGAACAAGTAGGAGAAACTCCATTCGAACAAGTACGTGCATGCATGCACGCAATCCCACCTCCCGGGGTTAACTTTTAAACAAGAGGAGAAAAAATCGAGGCAAAACACATCTTGTCTTGATTAAAAACGTCTGGAATTACTCCTTACGTGCGTGAAGGGCTGTATCCATCCCATCCCAGGCTGCAATTTCTGGGGAGAGCCAATTTACTACGGTCTGCCACGACCACTTTCGTGTACTCCACTGTCGGCAGGACCTGACCCAAGCACAACTGGAGTCTGGTCTGGGGGGAGGGGCCTCCCCGGAATTCAATTTCAGTTGAATAGAGTATGTTCGTATTCAAACCAAAATATATTCAGTTTTTGTGAATTTATACAATTAATATAAGTGCCACACATCACATTACTTGCCTCCACTCAAATTATTGACCACTGTGCCCGGTTTCGACCGCCGCCCTCCATGAAAAGGAAGAAGAAAAGCCACCAACACACTCTCCCTATGCCTAAATCACCTCCACCATGTTGTTCTTCTCCACATCCAGCAACAATGCCTCTTTTGTCAAGTGTAAACCGGCCATCCGGTTGTCTTCTGCCAGCCACGTGGCATCACTAACGTGTTGCTTTGCCACCCCATCACAATGGCGGAGGACAGACAAAAGTTGAGGTAGGGCGGGCTTTGGTCACTCGCAACCGGCAACACTGTCGTGCCGATGCACAACCTTGCACCCTGCCTGCACCGAACAAATCAAGGTAGGGCGGCCGCCAACCCTTGCCCAACTGGGTCCTACGCCATTGCATGTCCCTCTATCCCGCCGCCACCCTGGTCATCCATTTAGACACGAGGGAGGGGGGGGGTGTTGTTCTCCAGTGCCATCGTGCCCTTTAGTTGGTTTGCCTCCACCGTCATTGTGGGTAAGTTGCTTAAGTTCATGGACGGCGACGACAACAATACGACTATGGTGGCGCCTCCTCACTAGTAGAAAAGGGGGCAACGGTCCAGGCCGGGTCAGCCCATTAGTCCCGATTCAGTCCAGAACCGGGACCAATGGGGGCATTGGACCCGATTCATGAGCCCAGGGGGGCGGCCGGGCCACGTGGGCCATTGGTCCCGGTTCGTCTGGACCTTTTGGTCCCGTTTGGTGGGACGAACCGGAACCAATGGGCCTCGCTCCTGGCCCACCACTATTGGTCCCGGTTGGTGTCTTGAACCGGGACCAAAGGCTCCCCTTTAGTCCCGGTTCATGCCACCAACCGGGACCAATGAGGTGCCTATATATACCCCCTCGCGTAAGAGCAGAGCACACTGCTCTGTTGTTTTCTGGCCGAGGGGGAGAGGGCTTGGTGGTGCTCTAGCTCACCTCCTATGCACACAAGGTGTTCAATGGAATGCCCGAGCCACACTACTTAAGCTTTCTCCTCTCCAAGCTCGACCTCCAAGTTCCATTTTCCTCAATATTTGTCTAGGTTTAGCGGTCCGTCACGCCCCGTCTCCGTCTTCACCGCCGTCGATCACCCGCGCCGAGCTCATCGCCGGCACCACCGTGGTGAGCCTCTTGTTCTTATCTTCTTTCTAAAAGGAAAAAAAATATTCTTACTTGTATGTTTACATAGATACTTGTATTATTTTCTTACTTTTATTATTGCATCTTATATAGTGCGATGGTTTTGGTATCCGCCCCCGTCGGCCCTCATCCTGTCTATGATTCAGATGTGGTATATATATTATCTTTATAACTATTGGTTCATTTATTGTTTATGAAAATTATGCCGACCAACGTGACATAGATTTTATTTATGTAGGATGTATGTGAATCGGAAATTCCAACCGACCCTATTGTCGAGAGGTTAAATTTAGTTGAAGAAGAAAACAATTTGTTGAAGGAAAAAATAAAAAAAATTGAGGAGGAGAAGATGATGTTGGAGTTGCATGTTGCGGATGTCGTCGATGATCACAAGATCAAGATGGATGCAATGCGCTTGAAGATTAGAAAGATTAGAAAATATGCCATTCATACCGAGGCTTGGTATCATTATGTCGTTGGATCAATTGTAACCTTGGTTGCGATTATGATCGCATTTGTTTTCGCATTGAAATGTTTTACATAGTTTCAATGTATGGTTTAATTAATTAGATGCTTTGGAGAGCTATATGTTGTTAGATGAGAACTATGTATGTACTTTGGTTTTAATGTGATGATGAACTTCTGTTCATTTGGACACTTAATTATATATAATGCACGCAGATGAACCGGCAATGGATTTACGGTGACAGACACACCTCCGAGTACATTAAGGGCGTGCATGAGTTTCTCGATGCGGCTGAGGCAAACAACAAAATGGTTTTATGTGTTGTCCATGCACTGAATGTGGGAATACGAGGTCTTACTCTAACCGGAAAATCCTTCACTCCCACCTTCTTTACAAGGGTTTCATGCCACACTATAATGTTTGGACGAGGCACAGAGAAATAAGGGTTATGATGGAAGACGGGAAGAAGAAGAGTACGATGACAACTATGTGCCCCCTGAATACGGTGATGCTGCAACGGGGGAGCTGGTGAAGATCAAGAGGAACCAGATGATGTGCCCAATGATGACGCAACGGGTGAAGCTGCTGAAGATCAAGAGGAACCAGACGATGTGCCCGATGATGATGATCTCCGCCGGGTCATTGTCGATGCAAGGACGCAATGCGAAAGTCAAAAGGAGAAGCTGAAGTTCGATCACATGTTAGAGGATCACAAAAAAGGGTTGTACCCCAATTGCGAAGATGGCAACACAAAGCTCGGTACCGTACTGGAATTGCTGCAGTGGAAGGCAGAGAATGCTGTGGCTGACAAAGGATTTGAGAAGCTACTGAAAATATTGAAGAAGAAGCTTGCAAAGGATAATGAATTGTCCGATAGTACATACGCAGCAAAGAAGGTCGCATGCCCTCTAGGATTGGAGGTGGAGAAGATACATGCATGCCCTAATGACTGCATCCTCTACCGCGGTGCATACAAGGATCTGAACGCATGCCCGGTATGCGGTGCATTGCGGTATAAGATCAGACGAGATGACCCTGGTGATGTTGACGGCGAGCCCCCCAGGAAGAGGGTTCCTGCGAAGGTGATGTGGTATGCTCCTATAATACCACGGTTGAAACGTCTGTTCAGAAACGAAGAGCATGCCAAGTTGATGTGATGGCACAGTGAGGACCGTAAGAAAGACGGGAAATTGAGAGCACCCGCTGACGGGTCGCGGTGGAGAAAAATCGAGAGAAAGTACTGGGATGAGTTTGCAAGGGACCCAAGGAACGTATGGTTTTCTTTAAGCACGGATGGCATTAATCCTTTCGGGGAGCAGAGCAGCAATCACAGCACCTGGCCCGTGACTATGTATGTATAACCTTCCTCCTTGGATGTGCATGAAGCGGAAGTTCATTATGATGCCAGTTCTCATCCAAGGCCCTAAGCAACCCGGCAACAACATTGATGTGTACCTAAGGCCATTAGTTGAAGAACTTTTACAACTGTGGAATGGAAACAATGTACATACGTGGGATGAGCACAGACAGGAGGAATTTAACCTAAAGGCGTTGCTGTTCGTGACCATCAACGATTGCCCCGCTCTCAATAACCTTTCAGGACAGACAAACAAATGATACCACGCATGCACGCACTGTTTAGATGACACTGAAAGTATATACCTGGAAAAATGCAGGAAGAATGTGTACCTGGGCCATCGTCGATTTCTTCCGACCAACCATCAATGTCGAAAGAAAGGCATGTTGGGGAACGTAGCAGAAATTCAAAATTTTCTACGCATCACCAAGATCAATCTATGGAGTAATCTAGCAACAAGGGGAAGGAGAGTGCATCTACATACCCTTGTAGATCGCTAAGCGGAAGCATTCAAGTGAACGGGGTTGATGGAGTCGTACTCCTCGTGATTCAAATCACCGGAGATCCTAGTGCCGAACGGACGACACCTCCGCGTTCAACACACGTGCAGCCCGGTGATGTCTCCTACGCCTTGATCCAGCAAGGGGAGAAGGAGAGGTTGGGGAAGACTCCATCCAACAGCAGCACGACGGCGTGGTGGTGGTGGAGGAGCGTGGCAATACTGCAGGGCTTCGCCAAGCACCACGGGAGAGGAGGAGGGAGAGAGGCAGGGCTGCGCCATGGAGAGGTCAAAACTCATGTGTTGGCAGCCCCAAAGTCCTCAAGTATATATAGGGGAGAGGGAGGGGGTGCGCCCCCTTTAGGGTTTCCACCCCAAGGGGTGCGGCAGCACCAAACCCATCTAGGGTGGCGGCCAAGGGGGGGAGAGGGGGAAACTTACCCCCCAAGCTAGGTGGAGGCGCCCCCTCCCCAAACCCTAGGCGCCTTGGGCCCTTGTGGGGGGGGGCGCACCAGCCCACCTGGGGCTGGTCCCCCCCCCCACACTTGGCCCATGCAGCCCTCCGGGGCTGGTGGCCCCACTTGGTGGACCACCGGGACCCTCCCGGTGGTCCCGGTACATTACCGATAAAACCCGAAACTTTTCCGGCGACGAAAACAGGACTTTCCATATATAAATCTTTACCTCCGGACCATTCCGGAACTCCTCGTGATGTCCGGGATCTCATCTGGGACTCCGAACAACATTCGGTAACCACGTATATCTATTCCCTATAACCCTAGCATCATCGAACCTTAAGTGTGTAGACCCTACGGGTTCGGGAACAATGCAGACATGACCGAGACAACTCTTCAGCAAATAACCAACAGCGGGATCTGGATACCCATGTTGGCTCCCACATGTTCCACGATGATCTCATCGGATGAACCACGATGTCAAGGACTTAATCAACCTCGTATACAATTCCCTTTGTCTAGCGATACGATACTTGCCCGAGATTCGATCGTCGGTATCCCGATACCTTGTTCAATCTCGTTACTGGCAAGTCTCTTTACTCGTTCCGTAACACATCATCTCGTGATCAACTCCTTGGTCACATTGTGCACATTATGATGATGTCCTACCGAGTAGGCCTAGAGATACCTCTCCGTTTACACGGAGTGACAAATCCCAGTCTCGATTCGTGCCAACCCAACAGACACTTTTGGAGATACCTGTAGTGTACCTTTATAGCCACCCAGTTACGTTGTGACGTTTGGCACACCCAAAGCACTCCTACGGTATCCGGGAGTTGCACAATCTCATGGTCTAAGGAAATGATACTTGACATTAGAAAAGCTTTAGCATATGAACTACACAATCTTTGTGCTAGGCTTAGGATTGGGTCTTGTCCATCACATCATTCTCCTAATGATGTGATCCGGTTATCAACGACATCCAATGTCCATGGTCAGGAAACCGTAACCATCTATTGATCAACGAGCTAGTCAACTAGAGGCTTACTAGGGACATGGTGTTGTCTATGTATCCACACATGTATCTGAGTTTCCTATCAATACAATTCTAGCATGGATAATAAACGATTATCATGAACAATGAAATATAATAATAATAACTAATTTATTATTGCCTCTAGGGCATATTTCCAACAGTCTCCCACTTGCACTAGAGTCAATAATCTAGTTCACATCGCCATGTGATTAACACTCACAGGTCACATCGCCATGTGACCAACATCCAAGAGTCTACTAGACTCAATGATCTAGTTCACATCACTATGTGATAAACACTCAAAGAGTTTTGGGTTTGATCATGTTATGCTTGTGAGAGAGGTTGTAGTCAACGGGTCTTGCCATATTCAGATCCCTATGTATTTCGCAAAACTTTATATCGTAGATGCTGCTACCACATTCCACTTGGAGCTATTCCAAATTGTTGCTCCATTATACGTATCCGGTATCTCTACTCAGAGCTATCCGGATAGGTGTTAAGCTTGCATCGATGTAACTCTTTACGTTGAACTCTTTATCACCTCCATAACCGAGAAACATTTCCTTATTCCTCTAAGGGTAATTTTGACCGCTATCTTGTGATCTACTCCTAGATCACCTTTGCACCCTCTTGCCAGACATGTGGCAAGGCACACATCAGGTGCGGTACTTCAGCATGGCATACCGTATAGAGCCTATGACAAAAACATAGGGGACGACCTTCGTCCTTCCTCTTTCTTCTGCCGTGGTCAATCTTTGAGTCTTACTCAACTTCAGACCTTACAACTCAGGTAAGAACCCCTTCTTTGACTGATCTATTTTGAACTCCTTCAAAAACATGTCAAGGTGTGCGTTTTTGAAAGTATCATTAGGCGTCTTGATCTATCTCTATAGATCTTGATGCCCAGTATGTAAGCAGCTTTATCCAGGTCTTCCTTTGAAAATCACTCTTCAAACAACCGTTTATGCTTTCCAGAAATTCTACATTATTTCAGATCAACAATATGTCATCCACATATACTTATCAGAAATATTGTAGTGCTCCCACTCACTTTCTTGTAAATACAAGTTTCTAGCAAACATTTTATAAACCTAAAAGCTTTGATCACTCCATCAAAACATATATTCCGATTCCGAGAAGCTTGCTCTAGTCCATAGAAGGATTGCTGGAGCCAGCATACCTTTTAGCATCCTTAGGATCGACAAAACCTTTTATTGTATCACATACAACTTTTCTTACGAAAACTGGTAAGAAAACTTGTTTTGACATCCATCTGTAAGATTTCATAATCGAAAATTACAGCTAATGCTAACATGATTCCGACGGACTTAAGCATCGCTACGGGTGAGAAATTCTCATCGTAGTCAACTCCTTGAACTTGTGAAAAGACTCTTTCCCACAAGTCGAGCTTCATAGACGGTAACACTACCGCCCACGTCCGTCTTCTTCTTAAAGATCCATTTATCTCAATGGCTTGCCGATCAACGGGCAAGTCCACCAAAGTCCATACTTTGTTCTGATATATGGATCCTATCTCGGATTTCATGGTTTCTTACCATTTGTCAGAATACGGGCCCACCATCGCTTCTCCATAGATCGTAGGTTCATTGTTGTCTAACAACATGATATCTAAGACAGGATTACCGTACCACTCAGGAGTAGTACATATCCTTGTCGACCTACGAGGTTCGATAGCAACTTGATCCGAAGCTTCATGATCACTATCATTAACTTCCTATTCAACAGACGTAGGCGCCACAGAAAACATCTTTCTGTGTTGCATCACTCTCTGGTTGAAGTAAAGGTTCGACAACCTCATCAAGTTCTATCTTCCTCCCACTCAATTATTTCGAGAGAAACTCCTTCTCGAGAAAGGACCCGTTCTTAGCGACAAACAATTTGCCCTCAGATCTGAGATAGAAGGTGTACCCAACTGTCACCTTTGGGTATCCTATGAAGATGTGTTTGTACGCTTTGGGTTCGAGCTTCTCCGGCTGAAGCCTTAAGCATCGCAGCCCCAAACATTAAGAAACGACAACTTTGGTTTCTTGCCAAACTAATTTTCATACGGCGTCGTCTCAACGGACTTATATGGTGTCCTATCTAAAGTGAATGCAGCTGTCTCTAACGCATAACCTCAAAATGAAAACGGTAGATCGGTAAGAGACATCATAGATCGCACCATATCTCATAATGTTCGATTACGACGTCTGGACACACCATTACAACTCTGGTGTTCCAGGTGGCTTCATCTGTGAAACAATTCCACAATATCTTAAGTGATTGCCAAACTCATAACTCAGAAATTCTCATCGATCAGATCGTAGGAATTTGATCTACTTGTTATGATGATTCTTAACTTCACTCTGAAATTGCTTGAACTTTTCAAACGTTTCAGACTTGTGCTTCATTAAGTAAATATACCTATATCTACTCAAATCGTCAGTGAAGATGAGAAAATAGCGATATCCCCCGCGCGCTTCAATTCTCATTGGATCACACGCATCAGCATGTATGATTTCCAACAAGTCACTTGCCCGTTTCATTGTACCTGAAAGCGGGGTCTTAGTCATCCTGCCCATGAGGCATGGCTCACATGTGTCAAGCGATTCAAAATCAAGTGACTCCAAGCATCCATCGACATGGAGTTTCTTCATGCATCTTACGCCAATATGACCTAAGCGGCAGTGCCACAAGAAAGTGGTACTATCATTATTAACTCTACATCTTTTGGCATGAACATGTGTATTACCACGACCGAGATTCAATGAACCATTCACATAGGGTGCATGACCATGAAAGGTATCATTCATGTAAACAGAATAACCATTATTCTCTAACTTAAATGAATGACCGTATTGCAATGAACATGATCTAATCATATTCATGCTCAACGTAGACACCTGATAACATTTATCTAGGTTCAATACTAATCCCGAAGGCAGATGGAGCGTGCGATGGTGATCTCATCAACTTTGGAAACACTTCCAACACACATCGTCACCTCGCCCTTAGCCAGTCTCCGTTTAGTCCGTAGCTTTTGCTTCAAGTCACCAGTAATAGCAACTGAACCGGTATCCAATACCCAGGTGCTACCAGGAGTACTAGCGAGGTACACATTAATAACACGTATATACTTTGTTGAAGTTTCCAGCCTTCTTATCAACCATGCATTTGGGGTAATTCCGCTACTAGTGACCGTTCCCCTTACAATAGAAGCACTTAGTCTCGGGTTTGGGTTCAACCTTGGGTTCCTTCACTAGAGCGGCAACTAGTTTGCCATCCATGAAGTTTCCCTTCTAGCCCTTGCCCTTCTTGAAACCAGTGGTCTTGTTAAACCATCAACACTTGATGCTCCTTCTCGATTTCTACCCTTTACGGTCTTAAGCACCGCGAACAGCTCCGGGATCAACTCCATCCCTTGCATGTCATAGTTCATCACGAAGATCTAGTAGCTTAGTGATAGTGGCTAGAGAACTCTATCAATCACTATCTTATCTGGAAGTTTAACTCCCACTTGATTTAAGTGATTGTAGCACCCAGACATTCTGAGCACATGCTCACTAGCTGAGCTATTCTCCTCCATCTTGTTTGCTAAAGAACTTGTCAGAGGTCTCACACCTGTCAACACGGGCATGAGCCTGAAATCCCAATTTCAGCTCTTGGAACATCTCATATGTTCTATGGCGTTTAAAACGTCATTGGAATCCCGATTCTAAGCCGTAAAGTATCGTGCACTAAACTATCAAGTAGTCATCAGGACGTGTCTGTTAGGTGTTCACAACATCCACAGACGACGTTGTAGGGGTTTGCACATCGAGCGGTGCATCAAAGACGTAAGCCTTCTGTGTAGCAGTGAGGACACTCCTCGGACTACGGACCCAGTCCGCATCATTGCTTACAATATCTTTCAACTTAATCTTTCTCTAGGAACGTATTGAAACAGGGAGCTACAACGTGAGCTATTTATCTACAACATATTTGCAAAGACAATTTAGACTATGTTCATGATAATTGAGTTCATCTAATGAACTCCCACTCAGATAGACATCCCTCTAGTCATCTAAGTGAAACATGATCCGAGTCAACTAGGCCGTGTCCGATCATCACGTGAGACGGACTAGTCAACATCGGTGAACATCTTCATGTTGATCGTATCTTCTATACGACTCATGCTCGACCTTTCGGTCTTCCGTGTTCCGAGGCCATGTCTGTACATGCTAGGCTCGTCAAGTCAACCTAAGTGTTTTTGCTATGTAAATCTGGCTTACACCCGTTGTATTCGAATGTTAGAATCTATCACACCCGATCATCACGTGGTGCTTCGAAACAACGAACCTTCGCAACGGTGCACAGTTAGGGGGAACACCTTTCTTGAAATTTTAGCGAGGGATCATCTTATTTAAGCTACCGTCGTTCTAAGAAAATAAGATGTAAAACATGATAAACATCACATGCAATCAAATAGTGACATGATATGGCCAATATCATTTTGCTCCTTTTGATCTCCATCTTCGGGGCTCCATGATCATCGTTGTCACCAGCATGACACCATGATCTCCATCATCATGATCTCCATCATCGTGTCTTCTTGAAGTTGTCTCGTCATCTATTACTTCTACTACTATGGCTAACGCTTTAGTAATAAAGTAAAGTAATTACATGACGTTTATGTTGACACGCATGTCATAAATAAATTAAGACAACTCCTATGGCTCCTGCCGGTTGTCATACTCATCGACATGCAAGTCGTGATTCCTATTACAAGAACATGATCAATATCATACATCACATATATCATTCATCACATCCTTTTGGCCATATCACATCACAAGGCATATGCTGCAAAAACAAGTTAGACGTCCTCTAATTGTTGTTGCAAGTTTTACGTGGCTGTTATAGGTTTCAGGACAGGCAACCAAAGGATACCACGCATGCACACACTATTTAGATGACACTGAAAGTATATACCTGGACAAATGCAGGAAGAATGTGTACCTGGGCCATCGTCGATTTCTTTCGACCAACCATCAATGTCAAAAGAAAGGCATGTTGGGGAACGTAGCAGAAATTCAAAATTTTCTACGCATCACCAAGATCAATCTATGGAGTAATCTAGCAACGAGGGGAAGGAGAGTGCATCTACATACCCTTGTAGATCACTAAGCGGAAGTGTTCAAGTGAACGGGGTTGATGGAGTCGTACTCGTCGTGATTCAAATCACCGGAGATCCTAGTGCCGAACGGACGGCACCTCCGCGTTCAACACACGTGCAGCCCGGTGACGTCTCCTATGCCTTGATCCAGCAAGGGGAGAAGGAGAGGTTGGGGAAGACTCCATCCAGCAGCAGCACGACGGCGTGGTGGCGGAGGAGGAGCGTGGCAATCCTGCAGGGCTTCGCCAAGCACCGCGGGAGAGGAAGAGGGAGAGAGGCACGGCTGCGCCATGGAGAGGTCAAAACTCATGTGTTGGCAACCCCAAAGTCCTCAAGTATATATAGGGGAGAGGGAGGGGGGTGCGCCCCCTTTAGGGTTTCCACCCCAAGTGGTGCGGCAGCCCCAAACCCATCTAGGGTGGCGGCCAAGGGGGGGAGAGGGGGAAACTTGCCCCCCAAGCTAGGTGGAGGCGCCCCCTCCCCAAACCCTAGGTGCCTTGGGCCCTTGTGGGGGGGCGCACCAGCCCACCTGGGGCTGGTCCCCTCCCACACTTGGCCCATGCAGCCCTCCGGGGCTGGTGGCCCCACTTGGTGGACCACCGGGACCCTCCCGGTGGTCCCGGTACATTACCGATAAAACCCGAAACTTTTCCGGCGACCAAAATAGGACTTCCCATATATAAATCTTTACCTCCGAACCATTCCGGAACTCCTCGTGATGTCCGGGATCTCATCCGGGACTCCGAACAACATTCGGTAACCACGTATATCTATTCCCTATAACCCTAGCATCATCGAACCTTAAGTGTGTAGACCCTGCGGGTTCGGGAACAATGCAGACATGACCGAGACAACTCTCCGGCCAATAACCAACAGCGGGATCTGGACACCCATGTTGGCTCCCACATGTTCCACGATGATCTCATCAGATGAACCATGATGTCAAGGACTTAATCAATCCCGTATACAATTCTCTTTGTCTAGCGATACGATACTTGCCCGAGATTCGGTCGTCGGTATCCCGATACCTTGTTCAATCTCGTTACTGGCAAGTCTCTTTACTCGTTCCGTAACACATCATCCCGTGATCAACTCCTTGGTCACATTGTGCACATTATGATGATGTGCTACCGAGTGGGCTCAGAGATACCTCTCCGTTTACACGGAGTGACAAATCCCAGTCTCGATTCGTGCCAACCCAACAGACACTTTCGGAGATACCTTTAGTGTACCTTTATAGCCACCCAGTTACATTGTGACGTTTGGCACACCCAAAGCACTCCTACGGTATCCGGGAGTTGCACAATCTCATGGTCTAAGGAAATGATACTTGACATTAGAAAAGCTTTAGCATATGAACTACACGATCTTTGTGCCAGGCTTAGGATTGGGTCTTGTCCATCACATCATTCTCCTAATGATGTGATCCCGTTATCAACGACATCCAATGTCCATGGTCAGGAAACCGTAACCATCTATTGATCAACGAGCTAGTCAACTAGAGGCTTACTAGGGACATGGTGTTGTCTATGTATCCACACATGTATCTGAGTTTCCTATCAATACAATTCTAGCATGGATAATAAACGATTATCATGAAAAATGAAATATAATAATAATAATAACTAATTTATTATTGCTTCTAGGGCATATTTCCAACAAGGCAAGCATTTCAAAGGCGAGGGAGATCACCGGAAGAGCCCGTCATGCGTACCGGTGATCACGTACTTGCTATGGTCAATTATTTACATGTAATCTTTGGAAAGGGTCCCGGTGGACTAGCTATTCCGAATGACGCTGAGGGACACGCACCCATGTGGAAGAAGAAATCTATATTTTGGGACCTACCCTACTGGAAAGACCTAGAGGTCCGCTCTTCAATCAACGTGATGCATGTGACGAAGAACCTTTGCGTGAACCTGCTAGGCTTCTTGGGCGTGTATGGGAGGACAAAAGATACACCTGAGGCACGGGAGGACCTGCAACGTTTGCACGAAAAAGACGGCATGCCTCCGAAGCAGTATAAAGGTCCTGCCAGCTACGCTCCTACGAAAGAAGAGAAAGAAATCTTCTTTGAATGCCTGCTCAGTATGAAGGTCACGACTGGCTTCTCATCGAATATAAAGGGAATAATAAATATGCCAGAGAAAAATTTTCAGAACCTAAAGTCTCATGACTGCCACGTGATTATGACGCAACTGCTTCCGGTTGCATTGAGGGGGCTTCTACCGGAAAATGTCCAATTAGCCATTGTGAAGCTATGTGCATTCCTCAATGCAATCTCTGAGAAAGTGATCGATCCAGAAATCGTACCAAGGCTAAGGAGTGATGTGGCGCAATGTCTTGTCAGTTTCGAGCTGGTGTTCCCACCATCCTTCTTCAATATCATGACGCACGTCCTAGTTCATCTAGTCGACGAGATTGTCATCCTGGGGCCTGTATTTCTACACAATATGTTCCCCTTTGAGAGGTTCATGGGAGTCCTAAAGAAATATGTCCGTAACCGCGCTAGGCCAGAAGGAAGCATCTCCATGGGCCATCAAACAGAGGATGTCATCGGGTTTTGTGTTGACTTCATTCCTGGCCTTAAGAAGATAGGTCTCCCTAAATCACGGTATGAGGGGAGACTGACTGGAAAAGGCACTCTTGGAAGTGACTCAATAATATGCAGGGACGGATATTCTTGGTCTCAAGCACACTACACAGTTCTATAAAACTCTACCTTGGTGACCCCGTATGTCGATGAACACAAGAACATTCTACGCTCCAAACACCCGGAGCAGTGCGATGACTGGATTACATGTGAACACATCAGGACTTTCAGCAGTTGGTTGGAAACACGTCTCAGAGGTGACAACACTGTTTGTGATGCGTTGTACTTGTTGTCCAGGGGACCATCTTTGACTGTATTGACTTACAAAGGATACGAGATAAATGAGAATACATTTTACATGATCGCCCAAGATCAAAAGAGCACCAACCAAAACAGCGGTGTCCGCTTTGATGCAGCAACCGAGAGCGGAAAGGACACATATTATGGTTACATAGTGGACATGTGGGAACTTGACTACGGACATGATTTTAAGGTCCCTTTGTTTAAGTGCAAATGGGTCAATCTGTCAGGAGGCGGGGTACAGGTAGACCCACAGTACAGAATGACAACTGTGGATCTAAAAAATCTTGGGTACACTGACGAACCGTTCGTCCTAGCCAATGATGTGGCACAGGTTATCTATGTGAAGGACATGTCTACCAAACCGAGAAAAAAAAGATAAGGAAGCGAATACATCATACGATGAGCCAAAGCGCCATAGTTCTTTCAAGAAAAAGGGACATCCTGGGAGTGGAGGGCAAGACAGACATGTCTGAAGATTATGAAAAGTTTCATGAAATTCCTCCCTTCAATGTCAAGGCTGACCCAAGCATCCTGATAAACGATGAAGATTATCCATGGTTACGACGCAATAAGCAAATGACACAAGCGAAGAAAAAGTGAAGACTTTCTCCCGCAACTATTATGATGATACCATGCCAACTTTGCAACACACGAGTATGCTATGCCAACTTTTTCAGAGTTCATTTGAAAACTATGAATTTAGGTCGAATTTTCTCTATAGGTGCATCTATGTTCATTTTTTTATAAAGTTAATCACAAACTTGTGATTCACACAAATTTCAAAGAATTCAAATTTTAACTATTCAAATTCGAAAACTAATGACACTAATAAAAAGTTTATAAATTTTCTAAAACTAATGTCACAAATAGAAAGTTTATAATTTTGCTGACCTAAAAGCAAAAAAAATAAAAAATAAAGAAAAAACAAAAGAAAATAAATAATACAGAAAACAAAACAAAATACTGGAAAAGAAACAAAAATAGCAACAATAAGTATTTTGTTGTAAGTAGAAACAAAATAAAATAAATAAAGCAACAAAGAAAACTAAAAAACTAAAAAAGTGTTTTCAAATTTGAAAACTAATGGCATTAACAGAAAGTTTATAATTTTTCTAAAAGTACAAGCAAAAAAATTAAAAAATAAAGCAAAAAACAAAAGAAAATAAATAATGCAGAAAACAAAACAAAAAAACTAGAAAAAATAGGCACTAAAAGCAAAAAAAACTAAAAAAGTGTTTTCAAATTTGAAAACTAATGGCACTAACAGAAAGTTTATAGTTTTTGTGACCTAAAAGAAAAAAGAAATCACTAAAAAACTATAAGTATTTTGTTCTAAGTAGAAATGAAAAAATAAATAGCAAAAAAGAAAAAAATGCCTATAATATTTGTTATGACTAACTAAAATTACCAAATTAAGTATAATGATAAAACACAGTTAAATAGCAGGAAAAAGAATGACTCAAAAATCAATTTTTATAGTAAAGTTATTCATAAACTAGTAATTCACACAAATTTTAAAAAATTCAAATTTAAACTATTCAAATTTTAAAACTAATGGCACTAACAGAAATTTTATAATTTTTGTGACCTAAAAGAAAAAAATCATTAAAAACTATAAGTATTTAGTTCTAAGTAGAAATGAAAAAATAAATAGCAAAAAAAATGCCACCTACTGGGCCACCACGGCCTGAATACGACTAGAAACCCATCCATGGGCCAGGATTCAGGCCCGCAGAAGGCCCAGCAGGCCCACACGCATAGCAGTGCGAGATTAGGCCTAGAGGCCTGCAATTCAGAGTTCAATGAAGATGGCGGGGCAGGGCTTATAAACAGGTCCTGCCGCTCCTCGGCTAGCAAGGTGGGACTAAACATCCCAGTGCACCGCGGCTTTGGCAGGCGCAGGCCATTGGTCCCGGTTGGTGGCACGAACCAGGACTAAATGGGGGCATTGGTCCCGGTTCGTGCCAGCCTTTGGTCCCGGTTGGTGGCACCAACCGGGACTAAAAGGGGCATTGGTCCCGGTTTGAGCCACGAACCGGGACCAATGCTCGGTCTATATATACAACACTTGTGAAAATTTTGGTTCCGTTCTTCGATCCCGCCCCGACGACGCCGCCAGGCTGCCCCTCTGCGCCTCGTCGTCGCCACCGTTGCCCGCGCCTTCGCCGTCGCCCGCCCTCGCCCGCGCCCCTGCCCCGACGCGCACTGCCCCGGCCCGCCCCTGCCCCGACGCGCGCCGCCCCGGCCCGCCCTCGCCGTTGCCCGCGCCCCTGCCTCGCCGTCGCCCGCCGTCGCCCGCGCGCCGCCCCGGCCCGCCCCCGCCCCGACGCGCGCCGCCCCGGCCCGCCCCCGTCGCCGTCGCCCGCGCCCCTGCCCCGACACGCGCCACCCCGGATCGTCCTTGCCGTCGCCCGCGCCCCTGTCCCGACGCCATCCTCGCCGCCGACCCCGCGCGTGCGCGGTCTTCTCCTCAGCTTGGTCCGGCCGCCGGCGCCCTCCCTTTGCAATTTTTTTCATATATATGCTTGTTTTTATATATATGTAATGATTTTTTATAGAATATGATGTTTTTTCATAGATGATCACATATATGATGTATGCACGAATGTGGATGAAATATCATTTTTTTTGTTCATAGAACGTGATGTTTTGTTAATTCACAGATTTTTTTTGTTCATGAGAGAGGCGGGGACGTTGAGGGATCATAGATGTATTTTTCAGAATTTTCTATCGCGCATAGATGGATTTTAGACCACGGGAGCACCCCCTCCCTATCGTTGCAAAATTTGCTAAGTGATATTAAGAAGGAAGGAAAAGAAGGATAGGAAAGAAATAAAATAAGAAGAGGAAAGAAAGAAGAAGAGGAGAGGAAGAAGAGGAGAAATAAATAAGAAGAAGAAAAAAGAAGAAAAAGAAGAGGAGAAGAAGAAAGGAATAGTGGAGAAGAAGAGAAAATAGAACATATTATATTTTTTTCTTCTTCTCCTCTATTCCTTTCTTCTTCTCCTCTTTTTCTTCTTCTTTTTTTCTTCGATCTTCTCCTCTAGATATTCCTTTCTTCTTCTCCTCTTTTTATTTCTTCTTCGTTTTCTTATGTTTTATCGGGTCTGTCGTCGTCGATATACCCCTCCCGACACCGACGGCGACCCTGACCCTCGACGACCCTCGTTCCCGATAAAAAGAAAGAGGAAGAAGAAGAAATAAAAGAGGAGAAGAAAGAACTCCTCTATTCTTTCTTCTCCTCTCTTTTTTTCTTCTTCCTCTTCTTTTTTTATTCTTGAAGCATTGTCGAGGCCACCCCAAACCCTAGAGAAGCAGCGTCGAGGCCACTAATTAATATTAGTTCTACGTTTGCCACTAATATATCCATCTTTCATGTTTGAATAATAATTGCCATGTTGTAAATATTTGTAGAAACTATGGACACCGCCCGAGACGAAGTACAAGAAGAGTTGTTGGGGGACATAATCGCACGAGGAAGTGATGACGTCTGCTCGTTGTTTCTCAACGACACTGATGGTCTGGAAGCAGCTGACTATGATTATGATGGCTCCGGTGACCTAATGCTAGTGCAAGAAGGAGACCGTGAGGACGGCTCCGGTGACCCAATGCCGGTGCAAGAAGGAGACCGTGATGATGTCTCCGGTGACCGAACCGAGTCCGGCCAGGTATATATATTAGTTAAGCTTGTGCTGACTAGCTAATTGATGCATTCATTGTTTTGGTATGTACACATATTAATTAAGTCTTTGTTCCTTTTTCTAGCCCTCCGGATCGAGCACAACTTCGGTAAAGAGACGAGGCCCAAAGAGAAAGTTGAGCTCGGATGAAAGGTTTGAGATCATAGCAATCGCGCCCGACGGCCAACCGATTGAACCCCTCCGGAAAAAGAGCGCATTTGTTGCTTAGTGTGGGGTTCTGGTTAGGGACAAGATCCCGATCAGCATCCAGCAATGGTTAAAGCCGGCTACAGAAGACCCTGAGGTGTCTTATGTCAATGATATGTAGAAAAATGATCTTTGGACTGAGCTGAAGTCAAATTTCACCCTATCGGCAGAGGATGATCTGGAGAAGCCAGTTAAAGAGCAATTAATCAAATCTTTTGCTCTTAAGAGGATGCCAGAACTATTCAGGAGGTGGAAAAAAGAGCTGAATAAGTTTGTCAAGAACAAAGAGACACCAGAATTTAAGGGCAGATATGAGAAGATGAGAGATCACTGGCCCGCATTTGTGGCCCACAAGACATCGGAAAAGAGTAAGAAGATGTCGGCGACAAGCAAGCAAAATGCTGCGAAGAAGAAGCATCACCATCGCACGGGGTCAGGTGGCTACCTCGTAGCCCGACCTAAGTGGGCCAAGACTGAGAATGATCTGGTTGATAATGTTGGAAATATGCCCTAGAGGCAATAATAAATTGATTATTATTATATTTCCTTGTTCATGATAATCGTTTATTATCCATGCTAGAATTGTATTGATAGGAAACTCAGATACATGTGTGGATACATAGACAACACCATGTCCCTAGTAAGCCTCTAGTTGACTAGCTCGTTGATCAATAGATGGTTACAGTTTCCTGGCCATGGACATTGGATGTCATTGATAACGGGATCACATCATTAGGAGAATGATGTGATGGACAAGACCCAATCCTAAGCCTAGCACAAGATCATGTAGTTCGTATGCTAAAGCTTTTCTAATGTCAAGTATCATTTCCTTAGACCATGAGATTGTGCAACTCCTGGATACCGTATGAGTACTTTGGGTGTGCCAAACGTCACAACGTAACTGGGTGGCTATAAAGGTACACTACAGGTATCTCCGAAAGTGTCTGTTGGGTTGGCACGAATCGAGACTGGGATTTGTCACTCCGTGTAAACGGAGAGGTATCTCTGGGCCCACTCGGTAGGACATCATCATAATGTGCACAATGTGATCAAGGAGTTGATCACGGGATGATGTGTTACGGAACGAGTAAAGAGACTTTCCGGTAACGAGATTGAACAAGGTATCGGGATACCGACGATCGAATCTCGGGCAAGTGTCGTACCGATAGACAAAGGGAATTGTATACGGGATTGATTAAGTCCTTGACATCGTGGTTCATCCGATGAGATCATCATGGAACATGTGGGAGCCAACATGGGTATCCAGATCCCGCTGTTGGTTATTGACCGGAGAGTCATCTCGGTCATATCTGCATGTCTCCCGAACCCGTAGGGTCTACACACTTAAGGTTCGATGACGCTAGGGTTATAGAGATATTAGTATGCGGTAACCCGAAAGTTGTTCGGAGTCCCGGATGAGATCCGGACGTCACGAGGAGTTCCGGAATGGTCCGGAGGTAAAGAATTATATATAGGAAGTGCTATTTCGGGCATCGGGACAAGTTTCGGGGTCACAGGTATTGTACCGGGACCACCGGAAGGGTCCCGGGGGTCCACCGGGTGGGGCCACCTGCCCCGGGGGGCCACATGGGCTGTAGGGGGTGCGCCTTGGCCTATATGGGCCAAGGGCACCAGCCCCAAGAGGCCCATGCGCCAAGAGAAGAGGAAAAGGAAGAGTCCTAAAGGGGGAAGGCACCTCCGAGGTGCCTTGGGGAGGAGGGACTCCTCCCTGGCCGCACCCTTCCTTGGAGGAAGGGCCAAGGCTGCGCCCCCCCCCCCTCTCCCTTGGCCCTATATATAGTGGGGAGAAGGGAAGGCAGCAAAAAACCTGAGCCCTGGCGCCTCCCTCTCCCTCCCATGACACATCCCCCTCGTCCCGCAGCGCTTGGCGAAGCCCTGTTGGAATCCCGCTACTTCCACCACCACGCCGTCGTGCTGCTGGATCTCCATCAACCTCTCCCCCCCTTGCTGGATCAAGAAGGAGGAGACGTCGCTGCTCCGTACGTGTGTTGAACGCGGAGGTGCCGTCCGTTCGGCGCTAGGATCATCGGTGATTTGGATCACGACGAGTACAACTCCATCAACCCCGTTCTCTTGAACGCTTCCGTGCGCGATCTACAAGGGTATGTAGATCCACTCCTCCCTCGTTGCTAGATGACTCCATAGATAGATCTTGGTGACACGTAGGAAAATTTTGAATTTATGCTACGTTACCCAACAGATAAAGGGATCAAACCAGAGACAATTAACTGGCCAGACCGTTGCCGGACTTGGTTCTTCGGGGCTGGCGGAAACTTGGACCCTGTATCAGGGAAGTGCATTTGGACGGACGAGCAAATGGAAATACCAGTCAAGAGGCTTAAGCACTATATCGAAGCAGCGCAGCAAGGGACGTTCGTTCCAGACAGAGAGAACGACGAGCTCACAATGGCCCTCGGGAATCCTGAGCACCCTGGACGGACACGAGGCACGCCAGGCTCCAATCCGTGGAAGGCAGGGTTTCCGGACGCAGGCGGTTACAAATGCCACGAGAGGTGGAAGAAAGTGGAGCAGACCCAACTGCAGGCGCTGCACGCTAGGGTATAAGCGATAGAGGAACGAGAAGCAAATAGCAGCAAACGAACTGCCGAAGCTTCCCCCGAAGCTACCCCGCCATCTCAGCGGAGAAGCAGCGTGGCTTCCACCGAGCTGCTTCAGCCGGAGCATGTCTTGACGGCTCCTGCCAGCTATCCCGTGGATGCTATCACGGAGTCTCAAAATTGCCACCTTATGACGCAATGAATTAATATGAAGGTCAAGGCGGCTATTGGCTCTATTTTTCCTACTGAACCCGGCGCAACTTTTCACTGCCAGCCGATTCTAGAAGGATATGCTAGGGTGATGGTGGATGAAATAACGGAGAGATTTGAGGACCTCCAGCTTGACCACCCTACCGGTGAAGGGGAGACTCGGCTGGGTTCTGCTCTGAAGACTCCATGCCTATGTCGGAAGGAGCTCATCAACCTTCCGAACTGGACGCCTCCGCCTCCTCCTCCTCCTCCGGCGAGTCAGGGCACTCCGCCTCCTCCTCCGGCGAGTGACGATCAGGGCACTCGGCCGGCTCCTTCTCCGGCGCGTGGCGGCACTCCGCCTCCTTCTCCACCTGCGCCGGCGCGCCCGAGCAGCCAGCCTCCTCCTTCTCCGCCTCTTCAGCAAGGGCAGAAGAGACCCGCCGCCGCTCCGGTTGCTCCGGCGCGTCGTAGTTCTTCTCCTCCGCCTCGTAAGCAAGTAAAGAAGACAACCACTCTGTCTGCTCTGCCGGCGTCTAGCAGTACAGCCAGAGGCGGGAGGACATACAGATTCGGTCCTTCTCTGAAGACTCCAGAGAAGTTACCATACGAGAGGACCTCGGAGGAGAACGCCGAGATCGCGCGAGAAGAAGTGAGGAACTTCTTTGAAGGGGTGAAAGCAAAGAAACATCCACCTCCGGAGGAGAAGGTAGATCCGGTGAGAGCGAAGCGCACTCTGGCTGCCCCGACAAAACCACCCAAGTCTCCGCCGAAAGGCAACTATGATCGCATTATTGGAAAGGAATTTGCCGAAGCGGAGCGGTCGGGAAGTACTGTCAGTGATCAAAGGGTGAAAGAACGACGAGCTGGGAAACAAATTGCCCAGCTCGGCGAACAAGCAAAACAATCGTGCCCCCCGCTCAAGGTGCCTAGCGACATCGTCGCTAATGATCCAAGGATGGTGCCCGGTTATAGCAATCTTGGAGATTACCCGCCCGACGATGTACATTATGATTTCATGGAGGTGCAGATACAAAGATACGAGTACGGGAAGCCTCTCGTCAAAGATGAAAGATCTCTATCAACGATGATGCGAAGATTGCATGATTGGTACTTGAAAATCTGCAGAGAGTCTGGGGGGAGGAATACTTTGTATGTGAGAGTTAAAAAGGAGCATGACCTCGTTGGAATTGAACTGTTGCCTGTTCCATTTGAGGAGTTCTTTCAGTTTTTCAATCAATTGGCCCTCGATAAAGCAACGGTCACCTGCTACTGTCTGTAAGTAATACTACTTC
This sequence comes from Triticum urartu, assembly GCF_003073215.2. Lineage (NCBI taxonomy): Eukaryota > Viridiplantae > Streptophyta > Magnoliopsida > Poales > Poaceae > Triticum > Triticum urartu. The sequence continues at coordinate 501,530,273 of NC_053022.1, read as the reverse complement.
TGTCATTAAGTCTCTCTATATAGCTCAGCTCTTTCATTGCATGTATTTATAATTATCCTCACTATATTATGTAGATTGAAGATTGTCGAATTGAAGAAAAGACAAATCGGTGATATTGGGTTCATTAACACAAATCTCATAGATGCAACTCAGGTTAAATTTCATGCCGCAGATACCGAGGCCAACTTGCTACGATCGTTGGTAATAAATGAAAACAAAGATATAATACTCTTTCCTTACAACTTCAAGTGAGTGTTACTGTCTTGTGCATATTCGTTTTCCCTTATATATTAGTCAAGGTTATAGTAATGTAATTGATGAGTTATGCATGCGTGTGCAGTTTCCACTATATTCTCCTAGAGATTAAGCTTGAGCAGGGACTAGTAACCGTTTTAGACTCAAGACGAAAAGATCCCCAGGACTATGCGGACATGACTCAAATGCTCGAAAAGTAAGTTAAATAGATCATTATCCACCATATCAACAACTTTGTTCATTTCCTGATATATCAAGTAATTGTTTTTTTTGTCTGGCAGGGTTTGAAAAAAATTCACCAACAAAGCTCTGGGACTCCCGAAGAAGCTGCAATTTAGACACCCGAAAGTAAGTACTATAGTAGCATGTTCCGCGCATCTCCTAGTGATTCAAGCGCTAGTTTCATCAATACCATTTGGCATTCTTGCTTATCAGTTTGATTGACCTCTATTTTTTATAAAGTGGTTGTGGCAGGAACAAGGAAATGATATCTGTGGATACTACGTTTGCGAGTCCATCCGCCACACGACCTGTGAGCGGGGCTACTCTGACGAACAATATGAAGTGCGTAAATAACAACATTCACAATTTTATTTTATTACCATCATTTGTGTTGAGTTTCATTCATTCATATATATATATATATATATATATATATGTGTGTGTGTGTGTGTGTGTGTGTATTGACCCCCTTCTTCAAATTAGATGTTTCGGAAGCGGGATGAACTTCTAGCACCAGCTCGCATGCGAGCAATTCAAGAGGAATTAGCGGCATTCTTTCTTGACCACGTGATCGCTGAAGACGGAGAATACTATATGGAGCATGCGTCCGTATGTTAGGAGATTATATTTGTAAGAGATAATTATTGTATATATGTAGCCGGTAGTGTCGGATAGATATACAAGAACTTGTTGTTTGACCAATCTCTCGGAGAAGGAGAGGTGGTCGATATCACTTCTCTTTGTATGCATATATGTTCATGACGATTTTCTGTTTCCTTCGTTTGCTTACTAGCTAGCTAGCGTGTCTAATCCTCTCTATACGTATGTATAGTAGTATGTATAGTACGTAGCGTCGACCAAGCACGGACATAAGAGAGGACACTTCTCTCTATTAATTATAGCTAGCTAACACAATATGTGAAACACCTAAATTAACCCCCCCCCCTTTCAAAAAAAAAACAAAACCCCAGCCGCAGAAATGCTGACGCGTGGATGCCTATTTGTCCTGGTTGATGCCACCAACCGGGACCAAAGGCCCTCCTGCCTGGGCTCCGCGCACAAGCCACGTGGAGGCCCATCTGTCCCGGTTCTGGATTGAACCGGGACTAAAGGGACAGGGCATTAGTACCGACCCTTTAGTCCCGGTTCAGGAATCGGGATAAAAGGCCCTTACGAACCAGGACAATAGGCCTTTTTTCTACTAGGGCCTCTAGCTTAGGTGATGGGGCATCTGATGGGCCACCAGATGCAAAAACGCCAACATAGAGCTTCCCCTGATTGATGGTCTTCAACGACAACACAAGACTTGACGGGGGAGAACGGTGTGCGAGACACGAGCATGACAGCTCTGGCGACGAGCGACCACCATGAGAAGGATGCACATAGTGGTTCGCTAGATTGGAAGGGGACGGGAAAGACATGATCCCGAGGAAGAATCATAAGGTGAATTATAAATCGAATCCTAAAAGTGGGGCCCACATGTTGGCCGAAAAGACTCTCGCAAGTGATTGTACTCCGAGGGACCACAGCCCTGATTTTTAACTACGGGCCCAGTATTAATCTATCTCCCCTGATTTAATTGTGGGGCCTCTTATTTAATCTCCCGCATGCATCTTTCCTAATCGGGAAAATCAAATGCCCATGGGTGCGCACATTTTAGCAGTCCCCCACACGTTAGACTACCCACAATGGAAGTAACATAGATAGTAACATCACACATATCTAGGTTAAATAGGTGATGTGGCATGCAATAAATGAAGAAAGAGATGAAAGTAGTAACATAGCTAGTTAGGCTGGTCATAGTGGGGAGTAACTTAGACTAGTGTCATGCATATGACACTAGACTAACTTACTACCTTCATAGTGCAAAGTAACATACTAGTAGTGTCATATGTGGCTTCATTTATTAGCTTGTAGACTCATCTTGTCTTGGGAAGCGCTATGTTACAGTAACATATTATGTTACTACTTCTCATTAACTACATGCCACATAAGCAAAAATTCCTCGAAGTGCGCTATGTTACTATCTAAATTACTCCCACTATGACTAGCCTTACTACTAGTATGAGTAACATCATACATATCAAGGCAAAATGTGTCTATAGCCTAATAAATGAAGGGCTTCATGTTACCACACATATGTTACTCCCCACTATAGAGGTAGTAACATAGACTAATAATATGAGCATGTTACTAGTCCATGTTACTAACCATTATGGCTAGTCTTAGACATTTCAGCAAATGTGAACCCTTATTTCCCCCCCAAATTTATACCTTGAAATGGTCCAATTATATATGGTTCACCAAAATGTCTATTTATATAGTAACCATACGAATGGGCAACATCTACATGACTGGTTCAGAAAATAGAAACACGCCCCCTCGCTAGGTAGGTGAGTAGCTAACATAGCAGACCAAGTCAAAGAAATATTACGCTTAATATATTATATTTATTATTTCGGCCAGGACAAACGGATGTGCTATCTCACCCTCTTTTTTTGTAGGATATGTTAAATTATTTACACTTTTTCGGCGTGAGTAGATTAGCGATGGCGGTTGGCTGGAAACTTGAAATTGGTAGCCATGTAGATGGCGCATGGGAAAGCGGCGCGCACACAAACTATGGCGGGAAAGGATATATACGCGCTAGCTCATCTTTGCTTGCTCGTCTGCATCTTCTCTTGATCCGCATGTGATTGCTAAACTTAAACAATAGTTCCCTTCACGGCAATTTAATTGGAAGAAATGTGTGCAATTCTCTGAAGATATACTTATATTATTTAAAGCAATCCGTGTATTTGCCATGATGGCCGACATCGTCGACAATCATTTTCCCTAATATACATAGTTGCATGCAGTACTAGGTTAGGATTATTAAATTGTATATGTTGTGCGTATGCTTTTGCCGGGTTAAACTTTAAGGTGATCACTGAACAGCGGTACATGTAACCCATGCATCAGGATCCTTTGTGTAGAAATACTGAAGGTCTGAAGCATGCATATTTTGCAGAGTCGTTTTAGGGGCATGATGAATTTTTTAAAGTTGCGTGGTAATGGTGTCTTGTAACTACTGCCATGTTCTATCATACTCCCTCCGTCCTTCAAAGAGTGTACTTTCAACTTTCTTGAAAAGTCAAACTTTTTTTATGTTTGACTGTATTTATACAATAATACACCAATATTTATGCCATAAAATTAGTAGCATTCGATTCATGATATAATATATTTTCATCATATACCTATTTGGTTTCACAAACATTGATATGTTTTTACACAAACTCGGTCAAAGTTTCAAATAGTTTGACTCTCTAATAAAGTTGAAAGTACACTCTTTTAAGAAGAGAAGGAGTATATGATAAACTAGTACTCTATATAGCAGTCATTATGTTAAAGCCACTATATCCGGTCAGGAATCCTTTTAGGTAGCTTGTACTTACGATCTTCTACTTATTTAATTGTCTGCCCCTAATCCAAAGACTTATCTTTTGTCCTAAGAGCTGAATCCCTCAATAGTGGCACTCTTTTTTTCTGTGAGAAATAATAGCGGCACTCAAGCGGTGGCACAACGTGATGGAAATCATAGAGCGGGCCGAGTATGGGCCGACAGCTTGCACAACGGCCCATATGTGGCTTTGGAGCCAAATTCGGACCAATTCTAAGAAAAATATAAACACAAGGACGGGTCGTGGCCCGGTTTGGTCTCGAGTCCCCACTACCCTCAATTCCTGTTGTCAAGGACGATGAATGGCATTACTGCTTTTATCCTGCAAGTCCTTGGTTTTGTCGGCCCTTTTTAGTTGTGTGCATCCTCCATGTCTCGATGAGGTCGTAATATTATGTTGTCCCACAGGTTGGATGTATATGGTATCATCTTAACTAGACCATAATGGCACGTGTTGCCGTGCCCGTTCATTTGTGTGCTAGAATGATAGGAATTTTTGCCAATATATGGTAGTAAGGCATGACTTCTGACCATTTTCATTTTGAAATAATGATATAGATAATTCCAAAAGATGCATGATGACACTTGTAGTAAAATATGAACAATAGTTTATATAGTGAAGACGTATGCATTCAATGGTGTGTGTGATAGCTGGTTGTACCAGGTGATCAGCAGAGCATGCTCATCATTGTTTAGTACAGGCTTAGTGAAACTAAAGCATAAAAATAAATAAAATTGACAACAAAATTAGTATAGGTCCAAATAAAGGCCGTCTATACCAGAAGATGTCGGCATCATATAAGAGAGATAGAGAGAGAGTGATTAGGCCCCATACTCTGATTGAAAAACCAGCGTGCATTGAAGCCCGTGTTCTTCATGATGTCCAGAACTCCAGATCTCCTATACCTCAAAAGACCTCTGTCAAGCATAAGGGCACACCAAGAAACACGGTAAAGCACAACAATCAAATTGCTTATTCAGTATACACATAAGGTGTCCCAACATATATTTTTCATCTCTTCCTTTCAAGGATCAAAGATAATAGATATGCAAAAGTTGATAGCCATTAGCAGACCAATCAATGGTAAGTATTATTGTTATTGTTTTCATATATGTGGGGTGAACCTCCACATCATAAACTGCAAAAATAACTATTGAGAAGATGCAGTAATAATCAAAGAAGATATGTCAGGAACGTATAGGAAATATCCGAAAGCCCCCGCGTCGCTCCTAGGGGCGGCACGGGCGGAACCCCCAGCGCCGGCACCTCCGCTCCCCCATCCCCTCCATCCCCCTCGCCGTCGCCGGCGCACGTCTGCGGGCAAAGCCCCCTGGCGGCCGGCGGCGGCGGGATCCGCTCTCCCAGCGCAGGTGGTGGTGGGGGCTCCGGTGCTGCAGGTCCGCGGCTGCTTCGGCGGCCCTGGCGTAGATCCGGCCCCTGGCGGCGCTCCGGTGGCTCCTGGCTGCGCGGATCCGGCGAATGGACGTGCAGGCGGGTGGCTCAGCTGCTCGGCGGCGGCCCATCTGGCGGTGCGGCGACTGTGGCTGGACAGGCGGGTTGGCCGTCTGTCCTGCTCGGTGGGATGGGGCGGGGTGACGGCCCCCCCTCCCTGGCTTGGTGCCCCGGTTCTGGCCGGCCATGCTGGCCCGGTGTGGGTGGCGGCATGGTGGGTGGTGGGGGGAGGCTCAACCCCCCTTGGCTGTGCGGTGGGCGACCACGGCGGCTTCTTCGCAGCGCCTCTGGTGGCGTCGGCGGACTCCGAAGGCTTCGGCTAGGCGTTTCTCTGGCGTGTGGGGGTGTGGTGGCAGCCCACCTCCCTGCTCAAGTGAAGCTTGGTGGTCTCCGTGGCAGTGCGGTGGTGGGCGCCAGATCTGGCTGGTTTGGCCGGCTCTGGCTCGCCGGCAGTTGCTGGCGGTGAGGATGGCGGCTCCTGCGTGATGGTGGTGCTGTCGTCGCGTAGGAGGTGTGTGGGACAGCAGGCTTGCAGTCCGGTGGTGCTCCATCGCCGGTTGCATGGGGGTGCTTGGTGAGGGGGCTCCGAGCGAAAGCCTAGACGATGCGGCGTCCGGGGACGTCGTTCTTCCTCCTTGGGGGGTCGTCCTGGAGCCTCTCCTTTCCTAGCACCTTCGGACCTTGGCCATCGGGCGAAAGCCTAAGACTCTGGTGTGAGTCGGGCGACGGCGTCGTTCTCCAACGTCGCAACCCCCTTGGGGGCGCCGCCTTGAAGGTCATCGATCCCCTTCGCGCTTTCCTGGAGCTGGACATGCACGACATCGCGGTCGGTAGGTGCCCGGCTGGCGATGTGGGTGGGTGACGCGGATTCTTGTGTGGCAACGATGGCGGCTATGGGCGGAGTTGGTTTGCAGCTGAGTTTTGGTAGTCGGTCTCATCCGGCGTGTTCGAGGGGTTGCCATGATTCACTTTGTCTTCTTGGAGTCGGAGCTGCTGAGGAGGGGCCCTTGCGGCAACGATGACGCGAGGCGGGTGGTCGGTTCTGGCGCTGGCTCGGCGCAGGCTCAGCGCTTATTTCCTGCAATGCTCGTTGACAGAGTCGGAGCTGCCTGGTAGTCGGCGTGTGCGGTTGACTGTTTGGCATCGGCCGGTGCAGGCCTCGGCGTTTGCTTGTGGCGAGGGCTACTTCGGTGGTCGTCGATGGTGGAGTCGGAGTCGCCCTTGTGGAGGTGTGATGACGATGGCACCGGGTTGCAACCTTGAGGGTGTTCTCTCCTTTGGCGACGTGTGTGCGTCCTTGTATTGGTTGCCAGATCGCCATGTGTGTCTTATGTGGATGTGTTGTAACGGTTTTCGCCCGGATTTCCGTTAATTAACCGGGCAATTCTCTTCTTCTTTATTAATGAGATGAGGCAAAGCTTTTGCCTCCGTTTCAAAAAAAAAAATATGTCAATACAGAAATCAACCTTAGTGCCTTTGGATGTATTCTCTTGTAGGCCTCTTCTCGGGAACGGAAATCTAGAAGAAATTAGTACATGATCATGCCAAAAACAAGTGATGGGAAGGAGGTGGGAGGGGCAGCTGAAAAGGGACTCACCAGCATCAACCACATGCATGTATGGGTTTGGATAAGTAAAGAAGATAGGAGATCCATGAGAAGGAGGTGGAACGGTGGAAGTGGAAGTCGAGCGGAAGGTGTCGGTATCTGCCTCCTCCAATCCATGCCCCGTCGCCGCTAGCTGAAAGGACCTTCCTCAGGTCCAAACTTGCGCGACATCTCATCCATGCGCAGCCGCCGCTGAAAGGAGCTTTTCGAGATCCTTCTTACGCGGCAGTTTTTGCTTCAGTTTCAATTTGGAAGTGACGTGTGGTACATCTGTGAGAGTATGGAGAAGGATGTAGGAGGAGTATAGCCGGCCATGGACGTCGCCGGCGCAGCTGTCCGCCGCAGCTGCCATGGAGGAACGTTGCAAGATAGGAAATTAAAAACAGTAAAAAGGGGCCTACGGAGGAAGAATACACAGATAGTAGAGGGTACCGACGCGGAGATAGACCTGTGGTAGAGAGTCGCCGACGGGACGGATGGCCACGGCGGCGCATCACGGATGAAGGAATGGTGGCGCATCATGGACCGAGGAACAGTAAGCGAAGAGGTCGAGGGAACGGGATAGCGCTGTGGACACACTGGACCACCACCTGCCCCGTGCGAATGGGAAGTTGGACCTGGGCCTTTGATGGCCCGAATACGGAGAGGGGCGGGAGCTCGGTCTGCAGAGCCGCAGCCCGCGAGACGGTGCGTGGAGCGCCAGGACAACCTGGGGATGACTGAGGTGATCTACATAGTACGTTCAAGTGATCCGACGGCTGACAGGCTGAAAACACTGTGGAGGCTCGGTGGTAGATGCGTTATACTGTTTCTCAATATTAGTATATTTCCCCTTGCTTATTTTTCCTTTTTTGAAACTGGTCAAAACTTCAAATTGTATGAAACGGAATCACTCGTCAGTTCTAGTCATGCAACTACCTTTTAGAGTGGAAATTTGAGGTGATGCAGAAATGTAGCAAGCTTTTGACGAGTCAAACAGGATAGGTACTAACAGATGCATCGATCAACACAACTGAAACAAGGTCGGGAAATCATTTCTGTGGGGGATTTAGAACTATGATATAATTCTAACCTGAACATCATCTAGAACAACATGTTACAAAAGAATGTGATTGACCAGAACCAGTTAGGCAGATTCACAGATCAACAAGATGACTGATCTAATATATATCTACACATGACATACATACACTGTTGTAAGAATCCTTTTACTACCATGCCGCATGTTCGCTTCGGGGTCCTAGCTCCTACACCCCTCTGTCGATGGAAGGTACAACAACATCCATGACCCCACATATTGCAAGTTTAGTGACAAATTACTTTCTATGTCCATGCTATGGTTGATTTATTTGATGTCCTGACCTATGAGATCGAGTCCCACAAGCAAAAAGGAGATGCCTTGGAACAACAGGAAATAGAAGTGAATCCCTTGCTTTGATAGTAAGCTGCGAGCGGCGGCGGACAGGAGGAGTAGTGACATGGCAAGCTCCTTTTTATATATTCGGTTGTACTTCTTGGATTCCTTTTTGGCCTTCGATTGCTCCTTGATTGCTAGGTTGATGGCTGGCACTGAGCCATATTTTAGTTGCTCCAACCCCTTGGGCGCCAAGGAAATGAGATCACCCTCCAATGATCGACCGGACTTCTTGGTGACGACCCACTCATATGTACTTCCTAGCTGGAACAGTCCAGAGATCATGGCATTGAACTTGGTAACAGACATGGTGTTCTCGAAGAGCAGGTATGGGATGATAAACGGGAACGATTTCGGTGTAGGGACAATGTTTAGGAATGACATTAACACTGGGATGTAACAGACGACCCAATTGGGAAGCTCAGCTTCAGGCACAAACATTGTCATTGGGAGGATAATGCAGAAGAGTGTGAAGGAATAAAAAGGCAAGATGAGCTTGCGTAGCAAGAAGAAAAGGAATATTAGGTTGGCCTTCTTCCAGAAGACAATCTGCCATAACAAAATTAGCTACCATTAGAGCAGTACCTTGCTATCTTTGACAAATAATAATGTTATCCAAAGTTAACGGATAGCCGACATAATTGAAAACAAAAACCTTGAGTGAGCAGCATATACAATGACATGAATTCTAGTATGTATTCAAGAAAAGAACCTTAAGCAACACACAAATGCACCTGATATCATAAGTATGTAAACAAAAGTCTAGGAAAAGAAGAATCTACAAATGTCACAAGCAATAAAACATATTACGATGTTGGTAGCATTTCTAATCACAGTGTACAACTATCTCAAAAATTATGAACTGGATTTTAGAGCAGGAAAAGAGCACTTGCAATACCTTGCATCTAATGATATCTGGCAAGCATAGCCTAAACAATTGCATCGGCCCCGAATGCCACCGGTGTTGTTGCTTGCGGTAAGCCTCGTACGACTCTGGTAATTCGCATTGGCACTGCCCAGAGATGATACACAAATTAGCATAAGATATATCATAAGATATTTAATCTACCATAGTAATGATGTAATAATGCAATCCATGAGTAATTAGGCACAAGATGCACCTCAACATCATTCAGAAAGACAAACTTCCAGCCCTTTAGGTGTGCACGAACAGCAATGTCCATGTCTTCCACCGTTGTTCGTTCCATCCACCCTCCTGAGTCCTCCACAGCCTTGATCCTCCACACCCCAGCTGTGCCATTGAACCCAAAGAAGTTGATGAACACACCATTCACCTGTTGCTCCACCTCAAAGTGGAAGCATAGGTTAATGTTCTGCAACCGTGTCAATAGGTTCTCATCTTTGTTCACAAATGACCATCTGGCTTGGACAAGACCCAGATCCTCGTTGTCCTGCACCCACCCAATGAAAGAGTTCATAATCTAGAATCACTAAAATCTATACGTTCACATAATTCAATAGTTGAATTCCACCTTAAAATGCGGCACAGTGCGCTTCAAGAAATCGGGGTATGGCTGGAAGTCGGCATCAAAGATGGCGACATACTCGTAGTCCTTCACATAACTGCAACTCATCGCCGACTTGAGGTTACCTGCCTTGTAGCCCTCCCTAAGGACACGATGTCGGTACACAATGTGTGCACCACTGTGCCTCCACTTCTCCACCTCATCTTTGATCAATGCCTGCGTTGCCACGTCATCGGAGTCGTCCAGCACCTGCACAAGAAAGTTGGACCTCGGCCAATCTAAATTGCAGACTGCTGCAATCGACTGCCGATACACCTAAATAAAACAAGAGATAGCCATCATGATAAATTTTTTTGAATCTATTGAAACTGTGGGGGCAATTGTAGGTGGTGGCAGTGGTGCAAACCTCTTTCTCATTGCACATTGGTATTTGTACGAGCACCATGGGGTAATAGCCGGCATTGGGGTCCTCTGCATCAGACAGTGCTGGAGAGAGAGGCTTAGGCTTGATGCGTTTGACGAGAATGTAGAAGCAACCGAGGCTCTGGAAGAGGCGGTCGACACTCTGGACTAGGAAGAGCACCACACATGCGTCGGCGAGGAGCTGGAGCGGTGGGGCAACGTAGGCGGCACGAAAGCGTATCCACGACGCATTGAAAGAATTGATGAAGACAACGAGGTTCCCCTTGCCGTTGGAGTAGGCGGCGAGCTCGACAACAAGGAGAAAGATGGACATCATGAGGCAAGCCTTGATAAGCGTGTAGAACCGAGACCGCCTCGAAGTGGGAGCCCGTTCCGCCACATCCTCGCATTCCCCATCAGTGGCGTCAGAGTCCGTCCGGCCGGCCACAACACGGCGGCGTGCAGCGTCGCCCAGCGCAACCGCGGCGGATGTGAGCCACGCTAGGCAACCAGCGGCACGGTGGGCCTTGAGACGAAACACCCATGTGATCTGCTTCGTGTTCTTCACTCTTCGCCTTTGCCCGCCTACTCGGGCCAAGAAGTCCTCGCCGTTGTCACCGCCACCGTTAATCTCCGAAATAGACCAGTTGGGGTTCTCCATCTTGACAATGACCGGCATGTCGCGGTAGGCATTGCCGCCGGCAATGGCGGCCCTGCCGGCCCACAAGCTGTTCCATGGTGCCATCAAAAGGAAAACTCCTCACACACCACCAGCGAAGCTCACACCTTTAATATTCTTCCCAAAATAGCAATCCTGCTCTCTGTACTCACTGGTCACACACTATTCCTGGGGCTCCCCTTCTTTTGAGCAAGACAGCTTCAACTGAAGACGCAATGCCAATCGATCTTGCCCACCACCACCACTCCACTCGGTAGGACACAAATGGCATGCAGTGCCAAGAAGGGAGCTAGTTCATGCACTTACTTAGTACTAATGTTGCTTAAAAATAGTGATAGAGTAACATGCAATGTGGATTCTAGAAGCGGTGAAACGATCCGTTTACAGTTGAAGCACGCGTCCTCATTACCGACCAGTGATTTTAAGATAAAAAATTTGAAATCTCATATTAGAGCACTTGGTGGGGAGTCGTAGCTTTGTCGTCATGTACCCCTGGTGCGCCTTTAGCACAATCTATGGTCCTTCACGATGTATCTAGAGCACTCTTCTATATTTCCATGATAATAAAGCATAAAGCAATATATCACTTTGTGAATGTAGCTATTGTATTCAATTTACTTTAATTCCACTGCTTGTGTCCAACTATCCTCTATAAATAGCATCGGGTGTGGGGTTTCTTCACTACGACCAAGCAAGTCTTTCACTACCACACACACACACATAATGGCCAATGCATGATCATCTTCGAGGAGTGAGAAAGGAAAAGAGAAAGCACTTGAACTCGTAGGTCCTCTGAGTGGTTCATTCATGCCGCCAGATATGTGACTAGCAGAAGAGCTAGATTTTTCGGCTTCATTCGGTTTGGAGGATTTTCGTAGGAAAAACATAGGAATAAGGATTCCAGAGGAAAATTTCCTATGTATTCATTCGGTTTGTAGGAAATGCGTGCAGGAATTTCGTAGGAATACTACTCATTTCCCGTGTTTTTGGAGGAAACTACACATCCACTCAAAGCTCATTTTACGCGTAGGAACGAGGCAAGTCAATTCCTTAGGATGGCAAGTGCCATCCTATCATATTCCTATACTACTCCTAGTTCCTACGTTTTGATTTCCTCCAAACCGAATGAGCCCTTCATGTCCATTAATCTATCAACTATGATTGTGCTGTGAAGGCTTGCTACACTGCAGATGAAGACAAGATCAAATCCAGTAGTGGATATCTTGGATGATGTTAGTTTGTATGCGGCCACACCACGGGCCCCTTGTCAAATTTCACAAGTGCCTTCTTGACCAACTACACAGGTAAATACAAAACTAAAACTAAACTGGTTCTTCTTAAACAGAAAGGAGCCCGATGTGCCACGCAATGTTGGCTAGAAAACCAATGCCATTTCAAACTCTAATGGTATGGGAACATACGTGGAGAATCAACAGGCTAAGCGGTTCGAGGTGAAAAGGAAAAAGGACAACAAAGAAACCTACAAAAAATAGTACTAGGCATGGTGTTAAAAAAAGATGGCCAACAGAAAGGACCACTAGGCAAATCACAACTAGAACATACAGAGTATGAGGCATGGTAAGAAGAGTATAAGGCATGGTGTGCTAAAAAGATGTTCTACGAAAAATACCATTAGGCTAAAAATCACTCTAGTATCGTCTTTTCATATGAGCGTATTGTTTACATTTCTCGAGCACCAATCACTGTATTTTGTCTGGATAGTTTTCACTATGGTAATGCAATGGCATGCCCAATAATCCACTAGTTCACCCATAACAAAATACCATGTTTCCATCTAATAGAAAGTCACATTGGTCCATCCATAACAATTTACAACAATCCGGTCTAGTAATAAGTCCATCACTATAGGCAAGTTTGATACAACCATAATAACATCATCCATGAAGGTGAAATGGCGATTATACTTTAGCCAATGATTTTTTTTTCATCTTCCTCTTTCTGCCTCTTCTCTTCTCATGCTCAAAATGCTTATTTTTAAGCCTTTTGGCTTCCACACCCGCCTTCTTTCGTCCACCCTCTAACTCTTCCTCCAAATGCCATTGTTTCACCTCCTCTTCAGCATCCATCTTCTGGTACTCCTCACAAAGCCTCTTTTTTCAATACGTTTTTCTTCATCCAAAACCTTCCAAGACTCTTTCAAAGTGTCATGCCCGTAAAGAGGACACAACCATGTCATATCTTGGCAATTCTCACACAAAACGAATAGAGGCACCTTGGGAGTGGTTTGGTTTACTGCCCAAATCATGGGTGGAGATGGATGTGGATGGATAAGGCGCTTCCACGTGTGTGTCAACCATGGCCCCAAATGAATGCCCACATACTCACCAACCAGATAATCCTCATAATACTCCGGACCATCAATTCATTGGAAGTAGTAGTAACAATAATAATGTCCATCAACTTCAGCAAATAAGACGACAATCATGAATAAAGATTAACTACACCTCTATTATGTGCTAGTAAAATTCTCATAGGGCCATCTCTATACATACATCTCTATACATAGTATGGACGGCCTGATGTAGATGGGTGCATAGATTGTGTGATGTACAAAGGCTTGCGGCAATAACATTTTGGTACCAGATATCTTGGTGGCACCGGAGCATCTTTGCATGATACACGCAATTCCTGCCCAGTCATCTTCCGTCGCTACCAAACATAAATGAAACATTAAAGTATAATAATATGGAAAAAAACATGTACAACTATATGTTAATTGTACAATCCCCATAACAAATACATTGTACACCTACATTCTAATTAGGATTTCCATTTGCATGATTCATATACAAATAATCATTCAACATAATTAGCCTAAATCCTAAGACAACCACATAGGTATCTTGTTTTCCCATAACTAGGGTTTGAAAAAAAAAATAACCTCCAGAAAGTTCATGGCAAAACAAGAAATCTTAACCAACCCCATAGTTAATGCCCCATACATGTACTACTACATGACAACATTGCAAGCAATCCAAGAGTTTGTGTGCATGGGATTGAAGAAATCCAATAACTAAATGACATATAAGTTGGTGATGACAGGTGCAAATGAGTGAGATTACCTCCAAGAGCGCTGCCATAGTCAAGATTGAGGAAATCCAAGAGTTTTTAGTGGATTGAGTGAAAGAACGGAGAAAAAGAGCTCGGGGGGAGGGCTGGTTAGAATTGGGGAGCATTGGGATGGGGGTGAGGCTTAGGGTTATATCTGCAAGTTTGGCGCCACATTATAAGGTGCCGACACTAATGACGGCGTTGAGATATTTGGCGCCGACCTATTTTTTATCTAACTGCCCAGCCGACTTCGGTGCCCAATAGTGTGGCGTCGACAGTGTCACATCGACGGTTATGCCATCCATTCGGGGAATGGTGGTCTTGTTGGGCCCACCACATCAGAGCCATACAGATTGGAACTGATATGCACAACTTCGGCGCCGTGTTCTCTAGCACCGAGCCGAGTTTCAAATAGTTTTGCTCAGGGCCAGACATGGCCGAAGTCGCCGATAGGGCTAGATTTGTCAAATAATGCGGTCTTTACAAGGATATAGGAGTGCCCTGAAACCATGAAAATATAGGACTATGAAACAATACAAATTATATTTTACACATGCAACATTTTACTGTTGTAATATTATTCTGAAGATATTTCAATGTAACTAATTTAGTGTGATGAAAATATTTTTGGGACATGCAAACTCGATGTACGAGAAGCTAAGATCGGACAACCTATTACATCATTTCCTATTCTGAGGCAATTAGCTCTACCGTTCGCTAGATTCGTCAGGTTGGCATCTTCGCGGGATATAGCGAGCAGGGCCTCGCGTTCATGCTCGCGCTGTAGGTTGCCATCCTGAACGCCATCGCCGGCAAGCACCTCAGACTACTCAAGTGGCAGATTGGAGATCAGGGCCCATCTCAAGTGTCTGCTTTGCCTATTGTTCACCGCATTTGTAGGCTCCCACCATGGAGAAGTATGAGCAGAGCAAAGGCGGAGGAAGAAGGGGCCTAGAGTTGCCATGCATAGCAAGGGTATTTCTAAAATATGTTCAAGTGCCCCAGGGGTATCCCACCTCTTATTTGTTTTGTCCATGTACCATCAATTGATCCTGGTTGCAAGTTTTCAGGCTTCATCATATTCTAGTTTCACTATACGGTTCTCTAAAATCCCAAACTATTGGCTCTAAGTTGACACTGAGACTCATTAAGATTTGGGTAAATATAAAAGAATGAGAAGATTGTTATGGTAAATAACAATGAGGAAAGCTTATAATCAATCGGCTGAAAATAAGTGCCATAGTGGCCGCCTCTTGGGTCATACATATGTCCATGCGAATGCGTCTCCAGCAACCTTATATCTTCCTCCCGATTTTTCTAGGGCACTAGTTGCTGTTGTGGTCCACCCCTTCCTCCTCTTCCTTTCGATCGGCCAATCTCCGCTCTCTATCTTCCCATGTTCATCACTCGCCGAGGCCGGCCGGCCAGCCGGCTTGTGACACACAACTGTAAGGCGAGGGGCCTCGATGTTGCAAGTCCAAGGCCGTGGGGCGAACGATGACGATGAAAGGACATCGGCAATGACCGCAACATCGACCATACTGTAAACCTCCCGAGCGTAACATGACTTGTTTTGGAAAGCACTCGTCTTGTAAATCTCTCAGCGCAACATGATCCCTGTCGTCGGGTGGATCGGACCAAATGCAACATGACCCATGTTGCAAACCTCGAAGTGCGACATGATTCATGTTGCAAACCTCGACAGGTAGATCGGACGGCTATCCCATGGCTCACGACCCAGCCTATCCTTCCCAAAGATCAGCCGGACGACCCACATAGCGTTGTCGAATAACTATTTCTAAGTCTGACTCAGAAATGGCCAATCCCTTTCCAAAAGGTTAAAATTGTTGCAAAACAGTGAATGAGCACGAGCAATTTTACCTTGCTCGGTTAGCTAGGCGCCTGAACAAGAAGCTTCTTTGTTCTCTTTCCGAGAGAGCGTGACAAAGAAGTTGTTTTCATGGTCTGCAGGTTTGTTGGGTTAACGCGTTAGGCGCGTCACACGAATAGCCCCTTTTCGTCCCTTTCATGCAAAAAGCCGACCGAGTTCTGTGGAAACGAGGACGATCGGTCACGTCACGTCCGCTTTCCCTCCGGTCAGTTTCGATCCAGACCCAAGTGTTTGTCCGTGCATGCCGCTGGGACCTTTCTTTATGATGATGAGGGATAGCTGCTGGGACTCATGGTGCTTACGTCGTCGTGCGATACACTTCATCTTTTCTTCCTAGCTATAGTTCAGCTTTGCAGGGGCATGTATGTCGTGTAATGATGTAACATTCGCTAACTTTAGGAGCTGTCAAGAAACCAAAAAGCTGGCTAACTTTAAGCCATCGTGCATGATTTTCTTAAGTCAGAGATAGGAGACCCGAGAAAAACTCAGGTCTTCTTTGATTCATAGGATAGGAATTTTATAGGAATAGAAAAATTATAGGAAGTGAGATGACATGCATGTCAATTCCTATAGAGAAAGAGATGTCATTTGGTGCATAGGATATGATTTTTTCCATTGAGTCTAGGCTAATGTTTTTTTTCTTCCAAAACGTGAAGGATTGATTCCTATCCTACATAGGAATAGGAATCCATTCCTACAAACCGAATGGCTTCAAAAGATTTTTTTTTCTTTGCAAATCCTATCCTATAGAATTCCTACAAAAATTCTATAAACCAAAGGAGGCCTCAAGCGTGTCATCAGCAAAAGGCGACCAGCAGCATAATATGTTTTTTTCGGTGGTTGAATCAGAAGCACAATATGTTTGAGAGGGTAAAAATATATATAATAAAGTGTGTTACAAAAATATCAGAAAACCAAGCAGGATGGGCCAAATATTTGGGGTATAATGGGACTGTGGAAATGTGCTTTGAGCCTGGTTTAGTTTTTAAGGTATCGACACGAGGAACACAGTGATGAAAACGGTTTTGTAATTTAGACACAAACTTTTCTATCCCCCCATGCGGGTGAGGAAACCCACCAAAACGTTCTGGTGATGACGACAAGTGGCGTACATGCATTTTGTCACTTGTTGTCACGGAAAGAGTTTGGTAGTAACTTTGCAAAGGGTATTCTTTAACTAATTATTAACCAACATTTTTATACATGGGGTAGCCACGTAGAAACTCCACCACAGTTCCTATTCATTAAGGAAAAGAGGAAATTTCTATTGCGAGAACGGTTTAGGGGCAGCGACCCACCTTGGGCTTTCAATACTGCTTTGTTCCCACCGGTCTTCTTATTCCTTTAAAAGAAATCCAAATGTGTGCATATTTTTAAATTGGTTAACATTTTGCATTTCGTAAAAAAATCACAAAAAGATTCCAAATTAGAAAAAAAATAGTCATGACGATTCATTGAATTCATGAACACCATTTAAAATTAGGATGCTTTTCGAAATTTGGGAAGACTATGTCAAATTCACAATCTTTTTTATTTTATTTTTATGAAAAACACAAATTTCAGACTTTTTTAAAATTCAAAAATGACTTTAAATTCTCAAACTGACGGCGGGATCCCCTGGGGTAGGCTCGTGATAAGAATTTGACCAGGCCCCGGAGTCCTAAATGGCCTGAGTCCACATCAGGGGAATCACTAGGTTGTGACAGCATCCCAAAGCCAATCCGACTTACTAACACCACCGTGTCCATCCGACTGGACAGAACGTCGTCAATCAATACAAACGAACCAACATGTGCTTGGATGGTTAGAAGGACAGTAGCATCCTCAACCTATCAAGTTCAAATCCTCATGCTCGCCTTTTATTCTGTATTTATTTTACGATTTCTGGCGATGTGTGTTCAATGGAAGAAGATGTTCCCGTCAATTACGAGGCGCCTACGATAACTTTGTAAAATCTCAAGATGATATGTCGGCTTAGTCCGTAGGAGATGCTCATAGGGATAGAGTATGTGTATGTGCGCTCATAGTGAGTGTCGCCGGAGGACGCCGCCGCAAGAATCCCGGCTGGCCGACGGCGGGGGCAGGCCTCTGCTACGTCCTTGTTGAGATCCACTCATTCACGAGGTTACTGGCCGGCGGAAGCGGCTCTTTGGGGCGCATCATTGGTGATGAGACATGGCACAGGGGAGGCTTCAGATCGTGGTTGCAGCTAGCCTGCGGCCTCCAGTATCGCGGTCGTCGTTGCACACCGACCACCAAACGGTTTATCGCCAGGCTTGGAGCAACGACCTGACGCACAGATCTGGACGACACCGTGCAGCATGGTTTCATGACACTGTTTGGTGACGTTTGAAGGCTCGGCTGTTGTTGGCCTTGATGCTCGCCGGCCTGGACTGGGAGGTGCAGTGCCGATCTCGCGGTTGTGCATCCCTGATTTAGGGGCGGCCGCGCACAAGAGATACAGCCATGTCGACCCATGGGCCGATGGGCATGGCTCTCTCCGACGAGGTGGTAGTCAGGGACGGTTTGCTCCACTGTCGGTGTTAGTCTTTACGGTGACCACTCTGAGTTACGGTGGCAAACTTGTTGCGGACTGCAGTGGCCACTGAAAGGTCTCCGTGACCCTGCAGTGGCCACTGAAAGGTCTTCGTGACCCGGTGGTTGACTTCGACACTGAGATGCAAACTATGGAAGACGGCTTGACGCAGAGGAATGATTGTGCAGTAGGAGCGGTCCACATCGCATGCAGCTGCTAGGTTTGTGGAAAAGTGGCGGAGACAACATATAAGTGACAGCGATGGTGGTGCTACTTGAGCACACGGTCTTGAGCTCCGGGGTGAAATCCTAGGTCTAACACGTGTTGGTTATACCTGGCAATGGCGATGTTGTTGCGTCGTTACCTTGGTGAAGGCATTGTTCGGATATGCTCGGACTGGTTCTTGGGGTGAAAACCTAGATTTTGGCCTTGCGTGGTTGAATCCGGTGACGGTGGCGCTTGAGCGCAGCTCCCTTTCTGAAGGCGTTGCTGTTAAAGAATCTCCATCGTCCGTGTGGTGTCATGAGATGATTGGTGCGGATATGGTCATTGCTATAGTTTGACATGGATCTTGTCACTTTCGGTTTTTTCCTTGCCTAAGATTAGCTTTGGTCTTATATGACTTTGCTATTTGCCGGCGTGTTTTTGTGTGCGTGTGTTGGTTTGGTTGTGTGCATCCTAACTATGCAGAGGCCGGGTGTGTGCTCTTTATGTTTGTATCTTTTTGATGCTTCATTTTGAGCCAATAAAACTCACCCTTTGTCAAAAAAAGATGCCTTTTTTTGCAAATATACCAACAACGCCTTTAGAACGACAACATAGTTTAGTTAGGGATTCTATATCTATATCTATACCCGTTAATAATGTAAAGTGCGTTTTTTCGATTTTTTTCATTCGTTCACCGTTGAAATTTATTTTTCTATACGAGGTGGTACTAAATTTTTTTGCGTCCGTTTATTTTAGCAATCCAGATTTTCGTACATGGGCCGCACATGCTTTGGCCCAGCCAAGCCAGTCCACTTATTTGCCTGCTCATGAAGCTGAAAAACTATACTTTTCGCCCGGCGCGGCCGATAGTCAGAGGGCGCCCAAAACTGTGCCGGCCCATTTCGTTTTTTCATCCAAATTTATTTTCATTTTTACCTTATTTTGTAATTACAAATTTTCAAAAAAAATAATTTTATATTTTTTCTAATTTTTTAAAAAGTTAAGAATTACAATATTTGGTTCCCATTTTTTAAAATCTTTTGAAAAAAATAAATAATCTTTTCTCGTTCCAATTTTTTTTCGAAATTCAGGACATATTAAAAAAAATCCAAAAAATGTTTGTGGTTTCCAAAATTGTTTGGAATGTAAAAAAATGCATTTTTAAAAATATTCCTAATTTGAAAAATATTCTTGTTTTAGTAAAATATTCACAAATTCAAAATAATGTATGTGTTTTAAAACACATTTTATATAATTGTTCTGAATGTTCAAAACATGTTCCATTTTCAAAAGTCGGTCACAACTTCATGAAAAAATTAAAACACATTTTATATAATTGTTCTGAATGTTCAAAACATGTTTCATTTTCAAAAGTCGGTCACAACTTCAAGAAAAAATTAAAACACATTTTATATAATTGTTCAGAAAATGATGCCATTTTAAATTTTGTTCATGTTTTTTTAAATGGACAGATTGTTAAAAATATTCTTTGTAATTTAAAAATATATCTACTTTTCCAATATTATTTGGCAATTCATATTTTTCAAAAAAAAAAGATTTAAATCTAATGTTGCAGTATGTTCTTAAAGATTCACGCTGTCTATTGCTTAGCAGTAGGCGATTGTTGCCATGGCTAACAACACATGGTCGAGTCTTTAAGGTCATGTGTTCGATCATTCAACCCGTCATTTTTCAGGATTATTACCTGTGCCTTGCAAACACAGGTCATTTCGGTGCTTGCCCTAGCTGGCCCACGCGTTATTTGACGCTACTAGAGTCATATAGTAGCTGCCATGCAGCTGCCCCAGGAAAAGCAAAAATATACGTATAGATTTTTTTTCCATCCATCCACATGCGGTTCCTCATTTTTTTCGTTTATCCCCGATTGGGCCTACCATGCATTTATTTTTCTGTCTCACTGACAAGTAGCAAAAATTAAGGGCGCGAGGGGATTGAACTATGAACCTTCCCTATTATGCCGATGGACAAAGCCAACTCAGCTAGCTTGCATTTATGATAGGAACAATATCACCTTGGGATTTTATACTAAATCATACCAGTTTTTATATGTCTCTAAATTTTCTGAAAATAAGAAGGTTGTGTAAGAATAAAGAAGTTGTCTCGAGAATTATGTGCAGAACGTGGTACTCCATAATTTATTGCTGGAGGTAACTTGCATGTGCCAATAAAAGACAATATGCTGATTGGCTATAGCCTATAATTGAAAAAAAGTGGGCACGTGCGAATAAAAGAGAATAGGCTGGTTTTACTCTAATTAATAAAAATTATGAGCACATGAGCGGAAAAATAGTTGAAGAGAATAACCCTGATAATGAAGGGACATTCATGCTTGGTTATGCACTAATTATGCCAATCAAACAAAATGTATGCGCCGCAATTAGTAATCCATCCAGTTACATCATCATAGAAGAGAGTGGTCGAAGCAACCGTGTCTCGATGGTCGCCGTGTGGCAATCAAATGAGGACGCAACCACAACTCCGAGACAGAGGCGGACCCGGAGGAAAAAAAGGCACCAGTTGGGTGGTCGCTACCACGCCGACCAACCCCACCACTATCAAGATCTCACGGGGCAATCATGACCAGTGAGAAAACCTCAGCTCCTCGTTCCGTCACCCACTGCCGTGGAGATCGTTTTTGGTGGACATATCAATTCTCTCTCCCGCTGCTTCTTGCAAAAAAGTTATCTCCCCATTGCAACGCACGGGCATATGCGCTATATGATTTAATTTATGTAGCTCTTTGAAGACTAACCTTTATTTTTGAAGCATTTATTATTCCGACAATTCCTAAAAAAACAAGCGGTCCAAAACAATGTATATGACTATTTGAGAATCATGCCTAGGTCTATAATTTTTGTAGCAGACTTACTTTCAAATTATATTTGCAACACCAACAACAGTTCGATTGACGGAGGAGGTGACTATAGAAGAGGCGCTAACCGACGACACCCAACCGAAGGGTACGAGCACTACCACCGACGACGATGGCAGGAAGGGGATAAGCGACAATATAGATCGTGCATTGTGTTCACATAGAGGATGTGGAAGAGTGTGTGTGGGGATGTGGAAAATGCTGAGATATTATTTTTCTCCCGTTGCAAATATTTCCTAGTCTATTACTAACGGCCATCATTATGGTCGGTTGTTACATCGTGGCTCATAACATCCATGGTACTCAACATCCTGCTCGTCCCATATAAGGCGTGGATGACGGAAAATCTAGGACAAAAGAACAACATTTCACAGAAATCACTAAATCCCCGTGAAATGAACAGTTTTTCAAACTCACAAACATTTTCAAATTTACATACATTTTTTGAATTCATGATTTTCTTAAATCTGTATGTCTTTTTAAATTCATAAATAATTTTAAATTTTGCAAAAATAAATAAATTGAATAAATCTAAAATTCTGGAACATTTCTTAAAATGATGGAAGATTTCTTCAAATTTTGTGAAACTTTTCTGAAACCCATGATTTTTTTAGTTCCGACACATTTTTAAAATTCACAAGTATTTTCTATTTTTGGAATCTTTTTAAAATTTAAAAATAATGAAAACATGAATTATTTTACAATTTTCAACTGTAGTCGTTTTTTAGACGGTTTATAAAAAAAAGATCTAGCTTTATGTGTGAGTAGCAGGCACCAAACTGAATGAATGGGCCAATTTGACTGGCTCACTACGCCCCTGAGGCGAGGAGGGCTGACCGATCATCTTCCCACACGTTATGTATAAATTAGCAGCACCTGAGAAAAATTGCAATGACTACATAAGGAGTATCCCTTGCAAAGGTCCAAATCACCTTCTCCGGGGATGACAAGTGGTTTAGGATCATGTGAGTTCTTAAGTTTTTTTTGTAGATACATTGTTTTAAATGTTTTATCCCGTAAATCGCGCGTCCATATCCCATTCCGTTTTCATCGTTGGATTCTTTGCATTGAGATCTTTTAAACTAAATATCATGTTAATAGGTTTCGACGAACCTTTTTTCATAAAAAAACAAAAAAGATAGAAAAAGAACCGTGGAACATGTTGTTTTTACTTTTCTTTTTCTTTTCGAGAGGCACAACTATGCTTTTTGAGGAAGCAAATATATGCCTGGACGAGAATCAAATATTCAAATATGCGCCTCACATGAAAAAACACAATTTACCTCTTCTGCGAGACACATATTTGACTCCCGCGAAAGCAAACCCATACGTCCACAAGAAATAAACATGTGCCTCTTGGAGATGCATGTTGAACTTTTTCAATACACATTATACATTTTTAATATACACGCTTAACATTTTTTCCATTACGTTGGACATTTTTCAAATACATGTTTGAACTTTTTTTGAATAAATGTCAAACATTTTCAAATACATGTCGAACATTTTCTTTTGACATTTTCCTGATATTACGCAAACCAATTTTTTACATTGTATTAACATTTTCATTAAATGCCATCAACATATTTTGAAATGTGCAAACATTTTTTTTAAATTGCTAGCTTTGACATTTTCAGACCCTTTTCCGTTCTTCACGGTGTACAGGTGCTAACTATGTCACATAAGGCCTGTTGGAAATATGCCCTAGAGGCAATAATAAAATGGTTATTATTGTATTTCCTTGTTCATGATAATTGTCTATTGTTCATGCTATAATTGTATTAAATGGAAACCGTAATACATGTGTGAATACATAGACCACAACATGTCCCTAGTGAGTCTCTAGTTAACTAGCTCGTTGATCAATAATGGTTATGGTTTCCTGACCAGGGACATTAGATTTCATTGATAACGGGATCACATCATTAGGAGAATGATGTGATGGACAAGACCCAATTCTAAGTATAGCACAAGATAGTGTAGTTTGTTTGCTAGAAACTTTTCTAATGTCAAGTATCATTTCCTTAGACCATGAGATTGTGCAACTCTCGGATACCGTAGAATGCTTTGGGTGTACCAAACATCACAACGTAACTGGGTGGCTATAAAGGTGCACTACAGGTATCTCCGAAAGTGTCTGTTAGGTTCGCACGAATCAAGACTGGGATTTGTCACTCCGTATGATGGAGAGGTATCTCTGGGCCCACTCGGTAATGCATCATCATAATGAGCTCAATGTGACTAAGTAGTTAGTCGCTGGATCATGCATTACGAAACGAGTAAAGTGACTTGCGGGTAATGAGATTGAACGAGGTATTGGGATACCAACGATCGAATCTCGGGCAAGTAACGTACCGATTGACAAAGGGAATTGTATACATCATTGATTGAATCCCCGACATCGTGGTTCATCCGATGAGATCATCGTGGAACATGTGGCCAACATGGGTATCCAGATCCCACTGTTGGTTATTGGACAGAGAGCTGTCTCGGTCATGTCTGCATGATTCCCGAACCCGTAGGGTCTACACACTTAAGGTTCGGTGACGCTAGAGTTGTTATGGGAATTAGTGTGCAGTTACCGAATGTTGTTCGGAGTCCCGGATGAGATCCCGGACGTCACGAGGAGTTCCGGAATGGTCCGAAGGTAAATATTTATATATGAGAAGTCCTATTTTGGCCACCGGAAAATGTTCGGGATTTTTTGGTATTGTACCGGGAAGGTTCTAGAAGGTTCCGGAGTGGGGCCCACCTGCATGGGGGACCCACATGAACATGGGTAGTGGGGGCAAGGCCCCACACCCCTGGTCAAGGCGCACCAAGATCCCCCCTTAGAAGGAATAAGATCATATCCCGAAGGGATAAGATCAAGATCCCTAAAAAAAGGGGGATAACAATTGGTGGGGAAGGGAAATGATGGGATTTCTTTCCCCCACCTTTGCCGACGCCCCAATGGACTTGGAGGGAAAGAAACGAGCCCCCTCCACCCCTATATATAGTGGGAAGGCGCATGGGAGCCGCAGCCCTTCCGCTGGCGCAGCCCTCTCCCTCCCCAACACCTCCTCCTCCTCCTCCGTAGTGCTTGGCGAAGCCCTACCGGAGAACTGCAAGCTCCACTACCATGCCTTCGTGCTGCCGGAGCTCTCCCTCAACTTCTCCTCTCCCCTTGCTGGATCAAGAATGAGGAGACGTCCCCGGGCTGTACGTGTGTTGAATGCGGAGGCGCCGTTGTTCGGCGCTTAGATCATAATCAACCGCGATCTGAATCGCTGCGAGTACGACTCCTTCATCCGCGTTCTTGTAACGCTTCCGCATCGCGATCTTCAAGGGTATGAAGATGCACTCCCCTCTCTCTCGTTGCTAGTCTCTCCATAGATTGATCTTGGTGACACGTAGAATTTTTTTTAATTTCTGCAACGATCCACAACAGTGGCATCATGAGCTAGGTCTATGCGTAGATTCTATGCACGAGTAGAACACAAAGTAGTTGTGGGCGATGATTTGTTCAATTTGCTTACCGTTACCAGTCTTATCTTGATTCGGCGGCATCGTGGGATGAAGCGGCCTGGACCGACCTTACATGTACGCTTACGTGAGACAGGTTCCACCGACTGACATGCACTTGTTGCATAAATGTGGCTAGCGGGTGCCAGTCTCTCCCACTTTAGTCAGATCGGATTCAATGAAAAGGGTCCTTATGAAGGGGAAATAACAATTGGCATATCACCATTGTGGCTTTTGCGTAGGTAAGAAACGTTCTTGCTAGAAACCCATAGCAACCACGTAAAACATGCAACAACAATTAGAGGACGTCTAACTTGTTTTGCAGGGTATGCTATGTGATGTGATATGGCCAAAAGGATGTGATGAATTATATATATGTGATGTATGAGATTGATCATGTTCTTGTAATAGGAATCACGACTTGCATGTCGATGAATATGACAACCGCCAGGAGCCATAGGAGTTGTCTTAATTTATTGTATGACCTGCGTGTCATTGAAAACGCCATGTAATTACTTTACTTTATTGCTAACCGTTAGCCATAGTAGTAGAAGTAATAGTTGGCGAGACAACTTCATGAAGACACGATGATGGAGATCATGGTGTCATGCCGGTGACGAAGGTGATCATGTCGCGCCTCAAAGATGAAGATCAAAGGCGCGAGATGATATTGGCCATATCATGTCACTCTATGATTTGCATGTGATGTTTGTCATGTTTACATCTTATTTGCTTAGAATGACGGTAGCATAAATAAGATGATCCCTCATAAAGTTTTAAGAAAGTGTTCCCCCTAACTGTGCACCGTTGCGAAAGTTCGTTGTTTTGAAGCACCACGTGATGATCGGGTGTGATAGATTCTAACGTTCGCATACAACGGGTGTAAGCCACATTTACACATGCAAAACACTTAGGTTGACTTGACGAGCCTAGCATGTATAGACATGGCCTCGGAACACAAGAGACCGAAAGGTCGAACATGAGTCATATAGTGGATACGATCAACATGAAGATGTTCACCGATGATGACTAGTCTGTCTCATGTGATGATCGGACACGACCTAGTTGACTCGGATCATGTATCACTTAGATGACTAGAGGGATGTCTATCTGAGTGGGAGTTCATTAAATAATTTGATTAGATGAACTTAATTATCATGAACATAGTCAAAAGGTCTTTGCAAATTATGTCGTAGCTCACGCTTTGGTTCTACTATTTTAGATATGTTCCTAGAGAAAATTTAGTTGAGAGTTGACAGTAGCAATTATGCAGTCTGGGTCCGTAAACTGATGATTGTCCTCATTGCTGCGCAGAAAGATTATGTCCTTAATGCACCACTCAGTGTGCTGAACCTCGAGCGTCGGTTGTGGATGTTGCGAACATCTGACATACACGTTTTGATGACTACATGATAGTTCAGTGCGTAATGCTAAATGGTTTAGAATTGAGGCACCAAAGACGTTTTTGAAACATCACAGAACATATGAGATGTTCCAAGGACTGAAATTGGGATTTCAGGCTAGTGCCCACGTCAAGAGGTATGAGACCTCTGACAAGTTTCTTAAGCCTGCAAACTAAGGAGAAAAGCTCAATCGTTGAGCATGTGCTCAGATTGTATGAGTACTACAATCACTTGAATCTAGTGGGAGTTAATCTTCCATATGAGATAGTGATGGTTCTCCAAAGTCACTGCCACCAAGCTACTAGAGCTTCGTGATGCACTATAACATATCAGGGATAGATATGATGATCCTTGAGCTATTCGCGACACCATGAAAGTAGAAATCAAATAGGAGCATCAATTGTTGATGGTTAGTAAAACCACTAGTTTCAAGAAGGGCAAGGGCAAGAAAGGGATACTTCATGAAACAACAAATCAGTTGCTGCTCTAGTGAAGAAACCCAAGGTTGAACCCAAACCCAAAACTAAGTGCTTCTGAAATAAGGGGAACGGCCACTGAAGAAGAACTACCCTAGATACTTGGTAGATGAGAAGGCTGGCAAGGCCGACAGAAGTATATTGGATATACATTATAATGTGTACTTTACTAGTACTCCTAGTAGCACCAGGGTATTAAAATACCGGTTCAGTTGCTCAGTGTTAGTAACTTGAAATAAAAGGCTATGGAATAAACGGAGACTAGCTGAAGGGGAGATGCCGATATGTGTTGGAAGTGTTTCCAAGGTTGATGTGATCAAGCATCGCATGCTCCCTCTACCATCGAGATTGGTGTTAAACCTAAATAATTGTTATTTGGTGTTTGCGTTGAGCATAGACATGATTGGATTATGTTTATCACAATACGGTTATTCATTTAAGTAGAATAATTGTTACTCTGTTTATTTGAATAATACCTTCAATGGTCTTGCACCTAAAATGAATTGTTTATTGAATCTCGATCGTAGTGATACACATGTTCATGCCAAAAGATATAAGATAGTAATGATAGTACCACATACTTGTGGCACCGCCATTTGAGTCATATTGGTATAAAACGCATGAAGAAGCTCCATGTTGATGGATCTTTTGACTCACTCGTTTTTTGAAAAGTTTGAGACATGTGAACCATGTCTATTGGTTTATACGCATGAAGAAACTCCATGCAGATGGATCGTTTGGACTCACTTGATTTTGAATCACTTGAGACATGCAAATAATACCACATGGGCAAGATGACTGAAAGGCCTCATTTTCAGTGAGATGAAACAAGAGAGCAACTTGTTGGAAGTAATACATTTGATGTGTGCAATCCAATGAGTGCTGAGGCACATAGTGAATATCGTTATGCTCTTATTTCACAGATGATTTGAGTAGATTCTAAGTATATTTACTTGATGAAACACAAGTATGAATTATTGAAAGGTTCAAGTAATTTCAGAGTGAAGTTGAAGATCGTCGTGACAAGAGGATAAAATGTCTATGATATGATCATAGAGATGAATATCTGAGTTACGTGTTTGGTACACAATTAAGACATTGTGGAAATTGTGTCACAACTAATGCCGCCTGGAACACCATAGTGCAATGGTGTGTCCGAACATCATAGCCGCACCCTATTGGATGTGGTGCATACCATGATGTCTCTTATTGAATTACCACTATCGTTTATGGGTTAGGCATTAGAGACAACCGCATTCACTTTAAATAGGGCACCACGTAATTCCGTTGAGATGACACCGTATGAACTATGGTTTAGAGAAACCTAAGCTGTCATTTCTTAAAAGTTTGGGGCTGCGACGCTTATGTGAAAAAGGTTTAGCCTGATAAGCTCGAACCCAAAGCAGATAACTGCATCTTCATAGGACACCCAAAATAGTTGGGTATACCTCCTATTTCGGATCCGAAAGCAAAACTGATTGTTACTAGAAACGGGTTCTTTCTCAAGGAAAAGTTTTTCTCGAAAGAATTGGGTGGGAGGATGGTGGACACTTGATGAGGTTATTGAACCGTCACTTCAACCAGTGTGTAGCAGGGCACATGAAGTTGTTCCTGTAGCGCCTACACCAATTGAAGTGGAAGCTGATGATAGTGATCATGAAACTTCAGATCAAGTCACTACCAAACCTCGTAGGTCGACAAGGATGCGTACTATTTCAGAGTGGTACATAATCCTGTCTTGGAGGTCCTGTTGCTAGACAACAATGAACCTACGAGCTATGGAGAAGCGATGGTGGGCCCGAATTTCGACAAATGGCTCGAGGCCATAAAATCCGAGAGGATCCATGTGTGAAAACAAAGTATAGACTTTGGAAGAACTACTTGATGGTCATAAGGCTATTAGGTACAGATGGATTTTAAAAGGAATACGGACAATGATGGTAAGTATCACCATTAAGAAAGCTCGACTTGTCGTTAAGATGTTTTCCGACAAGTTCAAGGAGTTGACTACAGTGAGACTTTCTCACTCGTAGCGATGCTAAGAGTCTGTTGGAATTGTATTAGCAGTTACTGCATTATTTATGAAATCTTGCAGATAGGATGTCAAAACATTGTTTCCTCGACAATTTTCTTGAGGAAAGATTGTATGTGATACAACCAGAAGGTTTTTGTCAATCCTAAAAGATGCTAACAAGTATGCAAAGCTCCAGCAATCCTTCTAAGGACTGGAGTAAGCATCTCAGAGTTGGAATATACGCTTTGATGAAATGATCAAAGATTTTGGGTTTATACAAAGTTTATGAGAAACTTGTTGTCGGTGTCAAAACCGGCGGATCTCGGGTAGGGGGTCCCGAACTGTGCGTCTAAGGAGGATGGTAACAGGAGGCAGGGGACACGATGTTTACCCAGGTTCGGGCCCTCTTGATGGAGGTAAAACCCTACGTCCTGCTTGATTGTTCTTGATGATATGAGTATTACAAGAGTTGATCTACCACGAGATCAAAGAGGCTAAACCCTAGAAGCTAGCCTATGGTATGATTGTATGTTGTCCTACGGACTAAAACCCTCCGGTTTATATAGACACCGGAGGGGGCTAGGGTTACACAAGGTCGGTTACAAAGGAGGAGATATACATATCTGTATTTCCTAGCTTGCCTTCCACGCCAAGTAGAGTCCCATTCGGACACAAGACGAAGTCTTCAATCTTGTATCTTCATAGTCCAACAGTCCGGCCAAAGGATATAGTCTGGCTGTCCGGAGACCCCCTAATCCAGGACTCGCATAGTAGCCCCCGAACCAGGCTTCAATGACGTTGAGTTCGGCGCGCAGTATTGTCTTCGGCATTGCAAGGCGGGTTCTTCTCCAAATCTTGAATGTATGTTAAGTAGTGTCCGGCCCATAAATGTTGGACTTCTTGGCTTCTGTGCTCAATAAGGGCTATCTTCCACGCGTCGAACGAATACGAGGAGCTAGTGCGTTTTTACATTCGCCCCCTAGCCAGGTAAATAAATTGTCTATTAAAGGGATGGGGATTCTTAGATCCAATCCATACCATCCTCCCACAGCGAGAATCCATCGGAGCGCGCTTCAGAAAAATCCACTCCAACATGGCCGACCACCGCAGCTCCTCCTCCCGCCCCCGTAGCCCTAAGCCCGGTGATTGGGAGAGGTGTTCCGTCCCACACAGTCGATTAATAGAGCTGCAGGCTCAGGGATTTCTCCCTCCAGCGTATATGGTCCCCGTCCGAGCCGGGCTCGCCACCTATAATGGCGGGGAGCAAGCGGAGAGCTTCCCCAGCCCCTCTAAGGGGGAGTGGGTGTGCCTTGTTCCTTACTTACTAAGGGGACTTGGATTTCCAATTCATCCGTTCCTCCATGGGCTCCTGGAGTTTTAGGGCCTCCAACTGCATAATTTCACCCTTGCTTCCATATTACACATCGCCGGCTACGTTGCCCTTTGCGAGCTATTTCTGGGCTACGAGGCTCATTTCGAGCTGTGGAAAGGTTATTTTGCCTTGTGCCCCGCACACAGAAGGGGTCACTTTATCAAGTGGGCGGAGTCGAAATATGGCACATTGCCGAAACCGGATACCTGTCCGGTACTCCGAAGAAGATGTCTGAAGACTGGCCTTCGGAGTGGTTTATATGAAGGACGTCCCCCTTCTAGACCCTGTTCGGCGGGGTCTTCCTGAGTTCAACAATGCTCCTCTGAAGAAACGCCGAAGCTGGCGCCCATGGAGCCCCCCAGGAGGAAGACAACGGAGAAGTCCTTTACCTGATGAACCGGATTAAAGCACTGGCTCAATCAGGATTGACAATAATCGAGGTTATGTCAATATGCATAATGCGGGGAGTGCAGCCACTTCAATATCGAGGGCACCCCCTGTGGTGTTTTAACGGGGAAGATGATGCCACCCGTTGCGGGCGTAAGGGACCGGACTCCGCTGCTGCTTTAGCAAAAATTCTGTCTGAGTTGTTCAAGGGAGAGGAAGAGGAGTTCATCCGTATCAAGCGACGGGATGGATTCTTCATGTACAACCCTCCAAGCTGGGTGAGTTATACCTCTTTACTCCCATTCTTCCCGCATTCTTCATCGTAGGTACTCACCTCGCCATTTTACGGCAGGAACTGCGAAAAGCTGTAAGGGAGGTCAACAGCCCATCTCCACAACCAGAGGACCCTGGCCGGGCCCTCGGTCCAGGACTCGAAGAGGATCCAGACATATTCATGGAGCTGATAGATAGGCAATTCTATCAACTGAGCTGCGATGACGCCATGGCAGCCATAACGGCCGACTATCCCGGGTTGCTCCCTGCGTTGCACGTAAGAAAAACCAAAATCCCAACTCCAAAAATAGGATCTCCTTTTAGACACTTCACCTACCGTACACATATGGTGTTTTGCAGGGAAGGCATTCGGGACGCCGTGCCGAACCCGCAGCAACTCGCCAATAAGAGGCACCGAAGCCGGGTAGGCCAAAAAGGAAGGCGGTTAGGACGGAGACGCCGGCGCAGAGGTATGACACAAGACCTCGCTCCGTGGTTGTCGTATTTATCAAAATGCAATGACATCCATGCTTCTTTAATAGAAAAAACACTCGTCGGAGTATATCCGGAGAGGCTGCCGATCACGCCTCCACCAGTCGGGCTCCAGGGCCGGACATAGAGGCGGAAGCCAACATGGGGGGACGCCAGATGCTCCTCCTATAGAGGATGTAGATAGACTATCCGCTACAAATTCAGAAGTGGAGAGCGCCATGAATCATAGGCGTCGCCAGGCCGTACTCCGTGATGCTTGTTCTCACCAGAGGCATTTGATGCCTTCGATTCTGGAGACGCGTACCTTCGTTCTGCTCAAAATGGTCTAGCCAGAGCCAGGACCAGTATGTAAGGGATATACGGGTAAGAAAATCTGACGATTATATGTATCAGTAGCCCCTGAGACTTGAAACAGTTGACGCAACTGATTTAAGGATCATTATTTGTGCAGGTTCGTACGGAGAAGAATTCCCAACTATCTCAAGAGCTGGACGAGTGCAAGGCCCAGCTGGAAGCCGCTGTTGCCGCATTGAAGGAGTCCAAAAAGGGCCCCTCTGGTAAATTTTTGTCTATTGCAAAGAATATCGGTACCAGGTAGTATGCAGCATGTATGCACACCTAACAATAGATGTTGCAGGTGGCCCCGGAGTGAATCCGGAGGCCATGGAGGCGAATACGGCACGTGATGATCAACAGCGAAATGCTGGCGAGCGTGTGCTGACGCGAGTCAGGCAGGAGAAAAATGATCTCCAAGATGCCAATATCCGGCTGGGCGTGGAACTGAAGGATGTCCGAGCCCAGCTTGCGGACTCCGTGAAGGAGAATAAACGGCTTTGGCGCGGCATTTTTAGTAAGTGCTTGAACGAACTTTTTAAAGGAGTTCGGCGGAGAAGCCTGCTAACAGCGTTATGTCTGCAGGTATGCTGACGGGTTGTCCCGCGGAGGAGATGCCCGGGTCTTCGGGTGATCTTCTACCAGAGCTCTCACAACTGCACGAACAAGTTCGGCAGGTGATGCAGAGTATTGCTCAAGCCTTGTGGCCATCCGCGTCCCCGCCAGGAGGCATGTGGAGCTTATAGAGAAGCTCAAGGGAGCGTGGTGGCGCTTCCGATTATGGAAGATATCAGCCTGCCGACAAGGTGCGAGGGAAGCCTGGGCTATGGTGAAGACACGATATACCAAGGCTGACCCAAACCACATGGCCGAGGTCGGACCTGTGGGGCCCGATGGGAAAGATATCCCCGTTAGTTTAGTGTATGATCAAGTAGAATTAGCCGCAAAGTATTCCCAACAGGATTGTAGGCTAGACAACCTGTTGGATGGTATAGAAGAAGAATTTAATCAGTCTTAGTGACTGTGTACTTCAAGTGACATATGTAATGTCCCTAGCCGGATTGTAAATCATTTGTCATGGCGGACCTTTTTGCTTCAACCTCTGGACCCGATAGTCCGGAGTGTATCCTAATACCCACTCGGTTATATATAAACCGGGGTATGCATGGAAACCAGGCGTAGGGGTCATAAGTGCTTGAACAGACAAGTACCCAACTAGCTATGTTATATTACATGGATAGTAAGAAACATTTTCTAGGGAGAATAGTTCCGTTAAGGGTTCCTTTCCCTGGGTACGCATGCCCTAATGTGCATGTCCAAACTGCGAGACGCAGGCAAAAAACATCTGGGGCGTGTAGTAATTGAAATGAAAGTCATCTTTTATTCACCGATCGAATATTCCCTTAAGAATGCTAGCTTTCGGCTTCACCCAGTCTGAGGTACACATCCGGCTGACCCGGCAGTAACAATCACAGAGGTGCTCCCCTTATGCCCTAGCCGAATTAACGGGAACGTAGGGCATAAATACAAGAGCCAGGCAACCCAGCTTGGCCAAAACTTAAGTCATATCGATGCATATAATGGCGGAAAAAGGTACATGCGGAAGAATAACACATGTGCGGGGCATAAAGCCTAGAAAGGTAATTAAATTGAGCTTCTGTATAGGAAGCCCCCAGGTATATTCAGCGCGGTTAGCGCGTCAAGATTGTGTAACCAAGACACAATTGTAGCTCTTTAGGGCCTTGAAGAGAAAATATAGAAAGAAAGAGAGAAAAAACAGATGTGCAAAAAAATCATGGAGGTAAGGAGACGAACATAGAGTCCGGCGCTAGGCGTAGAATCTTCGGAGTCTGGCTGCGTTCCATGAGTTTGGCTCGAGTCGATTATTCGATGCATCCCGCAGTCGGTACGCTCCACCGGTCAGAACCTGGTCGATAATGAAGGGACCTTCCCATTTTGCCTTGAGCTTGTTCTTTTTCTCCAGCAGGCGTAGAACTAGTTCGCCAACATTATAGATTTTGGCCCGCACTTCTCTGCTTTGATACCTTCGAGCATGTTGCTGATAGAATGCGGAACTGGCTTTTGCCACGTCGCGCTCCTCCTCCAGGGCATCCAAACTGTCCTGCCGATCGAGCTTGGCCTCTCTTTCTTCGTACATGCGCACTCAAGGTGAGTCATGAATTATGTCGCGAGGCAGCACCGCCTCGGTGCCGTACACCATAAAAACGGTGTGTATCCGGTAGTGCGATTCGGCGTGGTCCGCAACCCCCAAAGTACGGAGTCAAGCTCCTCTACCCAATGAGTGTATGATTCCTTTAAAGACCGGACTAATCTGGGTTTAATGCCGCTCATGATAAGACCATTCGCTCGTTCGACTTGACAATTAGTTTGCGGATGATAGATAGAAGCATAATCGAGCTTGATGCCCATGTTGCTGCACCAAAGTTTCACCTCGTCGGCTGTAAAGTTCATGCCGTTGTCAGTGATGATGTTGTGGGGGACACCATAACGGTGTACAACCCCGGATATGAAGTCTATCACCGGTCCGGATTCAGCCGTTTTGATAGGTTTGGCTTCTATCCATTTGGTGAATTTATCCACCATGACCAGCAAGTATTTTTTCTTATGGGTTCCCCCTTTGAGGGGTCCGACCATATCAAGCCCCCAGATCGCAAAGGGCCAAGTAATGGGGATTGTTTGGAGGGAGGTAGGTGGCATGTGGCTTTGGTTTGCAAAAAGCTGGCAACCGACACAATGTTGTACCAGATGCTGTGTATCTGCCCGGGCCGTCGGCCAATAAAAACCTGTACGGAAGGCCTTGCTTACAAGGGCCCGGGCTGCGGCATGGTGACCGCCGAGTCTGGCATGGATTTCTGCCAAAAGCTTCCGCCCTTCCTCTTCGGAGATGCACCTTTGAAGGACTCCGGTTGTGCTTTTCTTATAAAGCTCTCCCTCATGGACCTTGTAGGCTTTAGATCGCCGCACTATGCAGCGGGCCTCATTTTGGTCCTGGGGTAATTCCTGTCTAGTTAGGTAGGCCAGGAATGGTTCTGTCCACGGGGCGATCACGACCATTATCTCGTGGGCTGAAGGTGTTATTTCGGTGGCAGAGCCTCCGATTGTGTCAGAGTATTTGGTATCTGGGGTTGTGGCCGGGTCTGGACTATTTTTGCCAGTGTCCCCTTCCCATACCACAGATGGTTTAAACAGTCTTTTTAGGAAGATGTTCGGTGGGACAGGGTCGCGTTTAGCGCCGATACGGGCTAGGATGTCCGCTGCCTGGTTGTTTTCCTGAGCCACATGGTGGAATTCGAGCCCCTCGAACCGAGCTGACATTTTGAGGACGGCGTTGCTATATGCCGCCATTTCCGGATCCTTCGCATCGAAGTCTCCATTTATTTGGGATATTGCGAGGTTCGAGTCCCCACACACCTCTAGGCGTTGGATGCCCATGGAGACTGTCATCCGGAGGCCGTGTAATAGGGCCTCGTATTTGGCTGCGTTATTGGAGTTTGTATATAGTATTTGGAGCACATATTGCACTCTATCTCCAGTGGGGGACGTCAAGACGACGCCGGCCCCTAGACCAGCCAGCATTTTAGAGCTGTTGAAGTGCATGATCCAATTGGAGTATGCGCCGTACTCTTTAGGGAGTTCGGCTTCTGTCCATTCGGCTACGAAATCGGCCAGTACTTGTGACTTAATGGCTCCTCGTGGCTTATATGTTATGTCGAACGGGAGGAGCTCGATGGCCCATTTGGCAATCCGGCCCGTGGCATCGCGGTTGTTTATTATGTCATTGAGTGGTACTTTGGAGGCCACCGTAATCGAACACTCTTGAAAGTAGTGTCGTAATTTCCGGGATGCCATAAATACCACGTATGCTATCTTTTGGTAATGTGGGTACCGTGATTTGCATGGAGTGAGGACGGTGGATACATAATATACCGGCTTTTGAAGTGGGAATTTATGTCCGTCCATCTCTCGTTCGACGACGAGCACTGCGCTTACAACTTGGTGAGTTGCCGCTATATATAATAGCATTGGTTCGCCAACAGTTAGCACGGCCAGGATTGGGTTGGTGGAAAGGATGGCTTTTATTTCTTCCAGTCCGGCCATGGCTGCGTCCGTCCACTCGAAGTGTTCGGTCACCGAAGAAGGCGATAAAGGGGAAGTGCCTTTTCTCCTAATCGGGAGATAAAGCGGCTTAAAGCCGCCACATATCCAGTCAATTTCTGGATTTGCTTGAGGTCAGTTGGGATAGCCAACTGTGACAGAGCTCGGATTTTAGCTGGATTTGCTTCAATTCCTTTACTAGAGACGATGAAGCCCAGGAGCTTTCTGGCGGGAACGCCGAAAACACATTTTTCCGGATTGAGCTTAATGTCGTATGTTCGGAGATTGGTGAAC
This sequence comes from Triticum urartu, assembly GCF_003073215.2. Taxonomy (NCBI): domain Eukaryota; kingdom Viridiplantae; phylum Streptophyta; class Magnoliopsida; order Poales; family Poaceae; genus Triticum; species Triticum urartu. The sequence goes on along the minus strand of NC_053022.1, from coordinate 501,494,050 downwards.
GTGAGCCTCAAGTCGTCTATTAAAGAGTCGGCGTGTCTGGTTTTAATGACCACATCGTCTACATATGCCTCCACAGTCTTACCTATCTGCTTTTCCAGACATGTCTGGATCATGCGCTGATATGTTGCGCCGGCGTTTTTGAGCCTGAAGGGCATTGTGCTAAAACAGAAGGGGCCGTATGGCGTGATGAATGTCGTTGCGGCTTGACCAGACTCTGCCATCTTAATCTGGTGGTAACCGGAGTATGCGTCGAGGAAGCACAATGATTCGTGTCCTGCGGTAGTGTCGATGATTTGATCAATGCGAGGGAGTGGGAAGGGATCCTTTGAGCAAGCCTTATTAAGGTCTTTGAAGTCGACACATAGGTGCCAGAATTTGTCCTTCTTTGGTACCATCACCAGGTTTGCTAGCCAATCCGGATGTTTTATTTCTTTAATGAATCCGGCTTCCAGTAGCTTGGCCAGTTCCTCTCCCATGGCTTGTCGCTTAGGTTCAGAGAAACGCCGAAGGGTATGCTTGACCGGCTTGAATCCTTTTAGAATATTAAGGCTATGCTCGGCCAATCTACGTGGGATTCCTGGCATGTCTGAAGGATGCCAGGCGAATATATCCCAATTCTCGCACAGAAACACCCGTGGTGCGGCGCCTACAGCGGGGTCTAACTGTGCCCCGATGGATGCTATTTTTGTAGGGTTCGTTGGATGGACTTGGAATTTAACTATTTCGTCCGCTGGTTTAAAGGAGGTGGACTTGGATCTTTTGTCTAGTATAACGTCGTCCCTGTCCACTGTGGAGCGCAGCGCGGTTAACTCCTCCGCCACAAGGGCTTCGGATAATGCCTCGAGGGCTAGTGCGGTTGTTTTGTTCTCGGCGCGGAGTGCTATGTCCGGATCACTAGCTAGAGTGATAATAACCTTGGGTCTGGGCATTTTGAGCTTCATGTACCCGTAATGGGGTATGGCTTGAAAAATCATGAATGCCTCCCGCCCTAGAAGGGCGTGGTATCTGCTACTGAATGGGGCCACTTGGAATGTAATTTCTTCGGACCTGTAATTCTCCGGAGTGCCGAATACCACATCAAGTGTGATTTTCCCAGCGCAATGTACCTCCCGACTAGGGATGATTCCTCGGAAGGTCGTACTGCTTTGCTCGATATGGTTGCTGTCTATTTCCATTTTTTGGAGAGTCTCCTCATAAATGAGGTTTAATCCGCTGTCGCCGTCCATGAGCACCTTAGTGAGCCGAAAGCCATCCACAATTGGACTGAGGACCAAAGCGGCTGGTGCTTGAGCTGTTTGCAATTTAGGTTCATCACTGGCATTGAAGGTGATAGCCGTGTCGCTCCGTGAATTTATTGCTGCCACGTGGCAGACTTCGGCAAGGCCGCGGAGTGCTTGCTTGTGCCTATTATTTGAGGCGAAGGTCTCGAAGACCGTTAACACTGTATTGTTATCCGTGGGAAGGTGCTCTGAGGTATTTTGGATGAGGAGATCCTCACCACTTTTGGCCACCTGCCGGAGTACCCAACATGCTCTAAGGTTGTGTGTTGATATGGTATCCGCTGTACTATGGATTTTGCAGGGCCCGTTAAGCCATCCCTCTAATACGGTTCCACGCCCTATAGTGGGCTTTTGCTTCTTTGGAATTGAGTCGGGCGACTTATAAGAGTGTATCCTTTTAGTTTGGACCGGGGGTTTTGTTAGGGCCGGATTATCCCAACATTGCGTTTGGGTTTTCCAGGAACTTTCCATCGCACAATATTTCCGTACTATGGTCGCCAGGTCGGCGAAGTGTGCTACGTCACGGCGACTTATGGCGTTGAGGACTCCCTTGTCCGTGCAATTGTTGCAAAAGAACGAAATTGCATCTTCCTCGCGACAGTCCTTGACCTTGTTCATTACAAGGAGGAATCTGGCCCAATAGTGATGTACTGTCTCTTGGGGCGCTTGCCTAATGTGGGAAAGATCGTTTGTATCTGGGTGGGTGGGTGGATTTAAGTCCAGACCTTGACCCAATCTATGATCCCGGGGCAGGGGAGTTTCTGATCTTGCAAGTTCGGGCTCCGGGATGTTGCCCTGTGGGTTCGGTATGTGGCCTGATTCTGGATTCAGGGTTAGGGCGGTGTCCTCCCATGAGTGAGTATCCTGTTCTAGGAGCTCGGGAATACAAACATAGTTCATCCTCAGGATAGAGGGAGAATCGCCGCATTGCTCCTCCACCACCGCTATCTGATGGGTGACCGGCGGAGAGTTAATCTCCCTTTGGTCGGGTTTAAGCCCGATCCGATTGTAGTCCGTAGTGACTCCAAGAGCGGCAATGCGATCCAAGAGCTCGTTCAAAGAGGAGAGCTCCATTGGTCCATCTGCTCGGCAAATTTCAAGCCGATGTGGAGGCTATTTTCGATGACCCGAGAGGTCATCGTCGGCGCAACGGCCGAGCGGGCGGTCATGACGAAGCCGCCTAGTCGGAGAGTTTGGCCTACAGCCAGGGCTCCCCCAGAGATGATGTTGTCCTTGACAACGAGGCGAGGCATCCTCCTTATGATGACGACACAGTGGAACTCTCAATGAAAGCACCAATGTCTATGTCAAAACTGGCAGATCTCGGGTAGGGGGTCCCGAACTGTGCGTCTAAGGCGGATGGTAACAGGAGGCAGGGGACATGATGTTTACCCAGGTTCGGGCCCTCTTGATGGAGGTAAAACCCTACGTCATGCTTGATTGTCCTTGATGATATGAGTATTACAAGAGTTGATCTACCACGAGATCAGAGAGGCTAAACCCTAGAGGCTAGCCCATGGTATGATTGTATGTTGTCCTACGGACTAAAACCCTCCGGTTTATATAGACACCGGAGGGGGCTAGGGTTACACAAGGTCAGTTACAAAGGGGGAGATATACATATCCGTATTGCCTAGCTTTCCTTCCACGCCAAGTAGAGTCCCATCCGGACACGAGACGAAGTCTTCAATCTTATATCTTCATAGTCCAACAGTCCGGCCAAAGGATATAGTCCGGCTGTCCGGAGACCCCCTAATCCAGGACTCCCTCACTTGTATTTCCAAAGAAGTGAGTGGGAGGACTATAGAATTTATGATGAGTATATGTTGTTGACATATTCTTGATCAGAAATGATGTAGAATTTCTGGAAAGCATATAGGGTTATTTGAAAATTGTTTTTCAATGGAAAACCTAGATTAAGCTACTTGAACATTGAGCATCAAGATCTATAAGGATAGATCAAAAACGCTTAATAGTACTTTCAAATGAATACATACCGTGACAAGATTTTGAAGGAGTTCAAATAGATCAGCAAAGAAGGAGTTCTTGGCTGTGTTATAAGCTGAGAGCATTGAGTAAGACTCAAGATCTGACCATGGCAGAAGAGAGATAAAGGACAAAGGTCGTCCCCTATGCTTTAGACGTAGGCTCTATAGTATGCTATGCTGTGTACTGCACCTGAAGTGTGGCTTGCCATGAGTAAATCAAGGGGTACAAGAGTGATCCAGGAATGGATCACATGACAGCGGTCAAACTTATCCTTAGTAACTAGTGGACTAAGGAATTTTCTCGATTATGGAGGTGGTAAAACAGTTCGTCGTAAAGGGTTACGTCGATGCAAACTTTGACACTAATCCGGATGACTCTGAGTAGTAAACCGGATTCGTATAGTAGAGTAGTTATTTGGAATAGCTCCAAGTAGCGCATGGTAGCTGCATCTACAAGATGACATAGAGATTTGTAAAGCACACACGGATATGAAAGGTTCAGACCCATTTACTAATAACCTCTCTCGCAAGTGAGATATGATCAAACCCCATCGGTGTTGGATTCATTACAATCACATAGTGATGTGAACTAGATTATTGACTCTAGTGCAAATGGGAGACTGTTGGAAATATGCCCTAGAGGCCATAATAAAATGGTTATTATTGTATTTCCTTGTTCATGATAATTGTCTATTGTTCATGCTATAATTGTATTAACTGGAAACCGTAATACATGTGTGAATACATAGACCACAACATGTCCCTAGTGAGCCTCTAGTTGACTAGCTCGTTGATCAATAGATGGTTATGGTTTCCTGACCATGGACATTAGATGCCATTGATAACGGGATCACATCATTAGGAGAATGATGTGATGGACAAGACCCAATCCTAAGCATAGCACAAGATCGTGTAGTTCGTTTGCTAGAAGCTTTTCTAATGTCAACTATCATTTCCTTAGACCATGAGATTGAGCAACTCCCGGATACCGTAGGAATGCTTTGGGTGTACCAAACGTCACAACGTAACTGGGTGGCTATAAAGGTGCACTACAGGTATCTCCAAAAGTGTCTGTTGGGTTGGCACGAATCGAGACTGGGATTTGTCACTCCATATGACGGAGAGGTATCTCTGGGCCCACTCGGTAATGCATCATCATAATGAGCTCAATGTGACTAAGTAGTTAGTCGCAGGATCATGCATTACGAAACGAGTAAAGTGACTTGCGGGTAATGAGATTGAACGAGGTATTGGGATACCGACGATTGAATCTCGGGCAAGTAACGTACCGATTGACAAAGGGAATTGTATACAAGATTGATTGAATCCCCGACATCGTGGTTCATCCGATGAGATCATCATGGAAGATGTGGGAGCCAACATGGGCATCCAGATCCCGCTGTTGGTTATTGGCCAGAGAGCTGTCTCGGTCATGTCTGCATGATTCCCGAACCCGCAGGGTCTACACACTTAAGGTTCGGTGATGCTAGAGTTGTTATGGGAATTAGTGTGTAGTTACCGAATGTTTTTTGGAGTCCCGGATGAGATCCCGGATGTCACGAGGAGTTCTGGAATGGTCCGGAGGTAAATATTTATATATGAGAAGTCCTATTTTGGCCACCGGAAAATGTTCGGGATTTTTTAGTATTGTACCGGGAAGGTTCTAGAAGGTTCCGCAGTGGGGCCCACCTGCATGGGGGGACCCACATGAACGTGGGTAGTGGGGGCAAGGCCCCACACCCCTGGTCAAGGTGCACCAAGATCCCTCTTAGAAGGAATAAGATCATATCCCGAAGGGATAAGATCAAGATCCCGAAAAAAGGGGGATAACAATCAGTGGGGAAGGAAAATGATGGGATTTCTTTCCCCCACCTTTGCCAACGCCCCAATGGACTTGGAGGGCAAGAAACCAGCCCCCTCCACCCCTATATATAGTGGGGAGGCGCATGGGAGCCGCAGCCCTTCCGCTGGCGCAGCCCTCTCCCTCCCCAACACCTCCTCCTCCTCCGTAGTGCTTGGCGAAGCCCTGCCGGAGAACTGCAAGCTCCACTACCATGCTTTCGTGCTGTCAGAGCTCTCCCTCAACTTCTCCTCTCCCCTTGCTGGATCAAGAATGAGGAGACGTCCCTGGGCTGTACGTGTGTTGAATGCAGAGGCGCTGTTGTTCGGCGCTTAGATCGGAATCAACCGCGATCTGAATCGCTGCGAGTACGACTCCTTCATCCGCGTTCTTGTAACGCTTCCACATCGTGATCTTCAAGGGTATGAAGATGCACTCCCCTCTCTCTCTTTGCTAGTCTCTCCATAGATTGATCTTGGTGACACGTAGAATTTTTTTAATTTCTGCAACGATCCCTGTCGGTGTCAAAACCGGCGGATCTCGGGTAGGGGGTCCCGAACTGTGCATCTAGGCCGGATGGTAACAGGAGGCAAGGGACACGAAGTTTTACCCAGGTTCGGGCCCTCTCGATGGAGGTAAAACCCTACGTCCTGCTTGATTAATATTGATGATATGGGTAGTACAAGAGTAGATCTACCACGAGATCAGAGAGGCTTAACCCTAGAAGCTAGCCTATGGTATGATTGTTGTTGTGTATGTTGTCCTACGGACTAAAACCCTCCGGTTTATATAGACACCGGAGAGGGTTAGGGTTACACAAAGTCGGTTACAATGGTAGGAGATCTACATATTCGTATCGCCAAGCTTGCCTTCCACGCCAAGGAAAGTCCCTTCCGGACACGGGATGGAGTCTTTAATCTTGTATCTTCATAGCCCAGGAGTCCGGTTGAAGGTATAGTCCGGCTATCCGAACACCCCCTAATCCAGGACTCCCTCAGTAGCCCCTGAACCAGGCTTCAATGACGACGAGTCCGACGCACAGATTGTCTTCGGCATTGCAAGGCGGGTTCCTCCTCCAAGTACTTCATAGAAGATTTTGAACACAAAGATAGTGTCCGGCTCTACAAAATAAGTTTCCACATATTGCCATAGAGAGAATAATATTTACACCAATCTAATCTGCTGACGTATTCCGTAGCGTGACACACCACGGCCAAGCCTTTATCCGAGTCGTTTCGTTATCCCACCTCAGCGCGTCATGCGAGGCGGTTTCCTTGGCACGTCTTGTTAAAGCAGAGATCGTGTCCCCTTATCCCGGGATTCTCATCAATACGGGCGTGGGTAACCCAACCGCGCCATTGATTACGGCGCTTGGAGATAAGCGAGTTTTACCAGGCTGGTGGGGACATGTAGTTGCGTCCACCCATATAAGGGGATAAGGATCCACCTTTTCACCTACGCCTTCTTCCTCCTTCGCCTATCCATTCTTGCGCACTCGAGCTCCAGCGCCCAAGTCCGCATTCCCCACCTCAACCTTCTCCAGCCATGTCCGGAGCGGGAGGCAAGTGGATGGTCTCCTCCGTCACGGAGGGACACATCAAAAAGCTGAGGAAGGCCGGATACCTGTCTAACGACATCGCGTACCGGCTTCCCGAAAAGGGGCAGCTCATCCCCACCCCTAGGCCCCGAAAAGGGGCAGCTCCCCCATTTCCTCCACGGACTGGGCTTCCCTCTCCACCCATTTGTCCGGGGGCTCATGTTCTACTACGGCCTGGATTTCCACGATCTGGCCCCGAACTTTGTCCTCAACATCTCAGCGTTTATCGTCGTGTGCGAGGCTTTCCTCCGCATCCGCCCCCATTTCGGCCTATGGCTCAAGACTTTCAATGTCAAGCCGAAGGTGGTGCGCGGCAACCAGGCGGAGTGCGGAGGCGCCATGGTGGGCAAGATGGCCAACGTCCTATGGCTCGAGGGCTCCTTTGTGGAGACCCTGAAGGGGTGGCAATCGGGGTGGTTTTACATCACTGAGCCGCGCGACGCCGAATGGGTCGCACCCCCCGAGTTTCGATCCGGACCCCCTATGCGGCTCACCTCCTGGAAGGAGACGGGCCTGTCGTGGGGTAAGAAAGAAGAGCTGACCGGACTCCAAACATGCATCCAAACCCTGGTGGACAAGAAGCTCAAACTTGTCAACGTAGTCCAGGTTATGCTCATCCGCCTGATCCTCCCGTGTCAACAACGGGCTTTCAACCTGTGGGAGTTCGATCCGGCATGGCACCAAACTCTGAGCAGGCTCTTCGACACGACGTACGAAGATGCCTGGAAGGTGCTTTTCAAGGGCGCCGAGGCCCCCGCATCTGCTACCGAGGATCGTGGATTCAGTACGCAGCGTCACGCTCATGCGGTAAGCTGTTTTTTCCTTTTACAGGGTATCAGTTTTTCATAGTTTGACTCCATGCGGGATATAAGCTCCCTTACCTTTGACAGGATTGGCAGGTGACATCCGGACAGATCAAATGTCCGGCTCCTTTGCCCGAAGGCCCAGCGAACGCTCGCTTGGAGAAGCTGCTGGTTCCGGCACCCTATGTGGTGCCGGAGAAGTAGGCCGCGAAAAAGGCCACGGGGATTCGAAAGAGTGCCCGGTGCCAGGAGGTGTCGGATCCATCATCCGACGGTTCCGAGGCGCATTCCTCCCGTGAAGACGAGGAGGAAGAAGAAGAGACCTCTCCCCCTCTAGCGGGAGGAGAGAAGAAAAGGAAGGCCGCCCTCTCTGGGGAGGCCGGAGGGTCCAAGAAGGGGAAAACCCTTCCTCCGGACTACTCCACCGACGCCGACGATGGCGGAGAGGAGTGGCAGCCCAGGGCCAAGCCCCTGGCAAAATCGTAAGTATCCGGATACCAGAGTAATTCATAGTATTCGTTTATTGCACAGCTTTCCCTTACGTCGAATATGTTTATGCAGCCCACCCAAAGACCGGCTCGACGCGTCGTCGAGCGGCTCACTGGACTCGTCGGATGTGAACTCGCTTCCGACGGCTTCCTCCCCCCGCCCTACGGACGACACCGAAGTGTTGTCCCAATAGGTTCCAAGCCGGGAGGAGGTGGTCCTAGAGGCGCCGCAAGGCGACCTCCCGGACTCCAGGAGTAAAGGGGATGAAACCCCCCAGGGCTCCAAGTCCGGCTCTAGGCCGGACACCGCTCCGGAACCTTCAAAGGTTCCAGAGTCCGGCGGGGGACCTCCTTCCAAGAGGAGCAAGCCCACCATGTCGGTGGCCCCCGTCCAACCGGAGGCGCCAGACAATATGTTGGAGGCGCTCCAAGGCGCCTCCATCGACGAGGAGCACCGCACTATTATGAGTGCGGTGGTCCAGAAGGTTCAGTACGCCAAGAGCGGACTGACTGAAGCTTGTACTAGCCTTTTAACAGGCTTTGAGGTGAGTAAATAATGTGTAAATAATATTACCGCATAGACAGTAGCCCCTGATGCTCTGTTTGGCGTTCAGGAAGAAAAGCCGAATAGAGGATCAAATAAAATTCGCAGGAGTCTAACAAAAATGAGTCAATATGCGTATGCAGGCTTCTTTGCTTGCGTCCGCCGCACTGACTGTGGAAGTGGACACGCTAAAGCAGAACCTCGAGCGGTCCGAGCAAGAGCTCGGGCGTGC